>NC_028356.1:29661916-29664429 GCF_000741045.1 Vigna radiata var. radiata
TAACCTATTAAAAATTGTCCCCTTCATTAACATTAGCTTTCTAAGATGAACTTTTATTTAATATACCAATCCAAATTTTGTATCTATCTTCTTGTCCATTGATGAAAGAAATCACATTGAGACATCCTATAAAAGTTAATCTCAGATACAACACCTGTGTATCCTGAAATAAATGCCCACCTCCCTCGCATCGAAGTGTGATATATACAGTCTAATAACCTAACACTCAGTAATCAAAATAAAAACTGCAAGCGATATGTATTCTAGAAGGGACAACAAAGGAGGGAGAACAAGAGAGGGAGACCGAAAAAGAAATTGAGAGTTGCGAGCTACGAGCTGCCCCAAATTGAGATCAACAATTAAGGGAATGATGCATCCAATCGATCTACACATGAGCAGGAAACAAAAACAACAAAGCAATTATAAGATCATGACCTAACAAATTAACTATAGCAACCAAAAGCAAGTGTGCCTTTACCCACTGAGAAAGAGATCTTATTTTGTCTAATATGCACTGCCTACATACATTCCAAGAAACAAACAACACTACCACCAAGGCAAGAATTGGACAAGGATTACTATGAAAAACGACACTGAAACTCCAACTCTTTCTTTCCCAAACCTTCAGAATTAAGAAAGGAAAATCATCTATGATATAGAGTCATGAGTGTGCACCCTCACTACTCTTATCAAGATGTTTTCTGTTCCCAATACTTCTGGTTGGGTATACAACTTTACTACCTAGACTTGNAATAAATGGTAAACCATACCATTTAGACTCAACTCTTCATAGAGAAGAGACACGATAAACCTGCAACACACAGGTCATCCCAAGGACAAACTGCTCTGATACCATAAATGTAAGATCCCAATTATATTAAAGCATAATATAATATAGAAGTCCACAATTATAATATAGAAAAGCAGTTGGAAGTAGAATGACAGTTAAATATAAGATTACAGTCATCCAAATATAACTTAAGAGTTTGAACTTCAAGTAAGAGAGGTCTAAATCTAAAACTTAGACATAAAGAGTACAACAAAGTGGTACAAAGATAAGAGTATTCGAAAATGACATCAGGTAAAAGAAAGAAATCCTAGGAAGAACTAGGCTGCAACGTTAGCGTCCTCTAGCACTTGCTCCAATGGAACCTCCTAAACGACATCTGCTCCCATCCAAGTGGATGGTCATCGCAAGAGAAAGCATACCCAAGCAACATACAACACAAAAGTAAGGGTGAGCTAGGTAAACAAACAACCTACATAAAATACAGTCAATCAATGTCCTCATGCTTAATTAAATATAAAAAGAACAAGCAAGGCATACCAACCACACCATGCATCAAATACTAAACGTGACTCATTCGGATTTCGTATAACTGTCTAGCTATTGGTCGTCTTGCACTTGCATAGTTCAGCTGGCCCATCCCCAACACTATGCAAGGTAAATCTCCCAATTTGTCATGTCTAAACTCCAAGACTATAGATGAGGACCTCCCTCTACTCTCACCACTCACATTGTTCTTCTCTATTTGAGCATGAACAATGCTTTGAGTGTAGGGATAAACATATCATTTCAAAGCTCCCAACATTATACAGACAACAACAACATCTCTACAATCACATCCACTCATCTCACCCTGAGATGTTCAATTCACACTCAAGTTCATCAATTCACAGTCATGTTATTTCAAGTCACACGAGTCACCTAGATAGACATACATACATGACATTCGATAGAGCAAACAACGTTAATAATTCCATATACCTTAACTAACCAATCACAAATCACCCAATTTATAACATCTCTCGCAATAAGATACGCATTGCTCAATAACATGCGTTGCTCATAAATCACAACGCTCATAGCACAATTTCAATACATTCCACACTAAATCTCAATAATAAACATTACCTTGTCACACAAAGTTTTACTACACTATATAAAATATTATGACTTAAAGTAAATTCCCCAAAACATATAAAATTATTACGACTTTAAACCACAAACCACAAATACTTATAAATACTCAACTTTTATTATTTATTTTCTATACATGATAATTCTTCATATTAAATAATGAAAAATATTTATAGCCAAAAATTTAATCTAACGTCAAACTTAATAGTTTTAATACTTATAATATAATATAATATTATATATAATTTAACCGGTCAAGTTTTCATACTGTTATATATTCATATAAAAGATATATTATTATATAAAGTACGAGAATCATAACAGCAAATAATCATTTGATAAAATATTATAATATAATATACTAAGTTCATCCAACAATTTATAAGACATAGACCGTTAATTCTATAGGAAGTAACTTTAATTCTAAAGATTATCAAACATATTCTGAACAACCAGTACCTCGTTCTTATTTCAATATCAAGTTTTTAATATTAAAAGTGATCCTTACACATATTTTCTATTAACCAAAATTTTTAACATTTCAACTCCATTTAATAATATTATATATATATATATATATATATATATATAT
>NC_028356.1:29665036-29710538 GCF_000741045.1 Vigna radiata var. radiata
AACAGAGATTGGAAGGACATAAAGGAAAGACACATGCATCAACAGAACTGTTGCATGCTCAAAACCCTAGAAGCCTAAGGAAAGGGGGAAACAACTTACCNNCGAAATAACGAGAACCCAATCGGTTCAAGTCNAAGCTCTTGANGTTGCNGACGCTTNGNCACTTCCTAAACGAACATGCAATGGGTCAACGAGCTTGGAGGTTAGAGAGAAGGCAGGGGTTTTGTAGAACTCAGTCTTTCTAGAGAGAGGATCATTCTAAAAGAAAAAATTGGTTCTGTTTTCTTTTCAAGAACTCAGCATAATTATAAAGCTATTTTCCTTATTACTAAAATACCCACCTCTTTTAACTTAATTAACTTTTTATCCATATTTTCTTTTAATATAATTTTTATATATATAATCAGGTCCTTACAGTTTCCAGTATTGTAATTATTGAATCATTAAACTTTTCAAGTTTTATTGTAATTATTAAATCATTAAACTTTTTAAATATTATGTCTCTTAATATAATAAATATTGGATAATTTATTCATAATGTATAATTTGGCGTGGTAACTATTTGAATTAATCTCAAGTGAATAAAATTTTATTCATCTTTATTATGTTTATTTAAAAGTTATTGTTCTAAGATATTAATAATTTTGTTATTCTTAGTTTTCAAAATACACTTTACATATGAATTTCATGTTGATTTATTGGTATTAACCAATTATGTAAAGTGTTTTCTTATTTCTACAATTTGTAATTCTTTGTTTTTATTATTTTTTGAAGAAGTTTCATTTTGGTTAGTTCTTATTACTATATGTTTATCTTTGTTTTTTAAACTTAAATCAATTAATATTCTAAGTATATTTGACATTCTTAATTTTTTTTCTAGTTTCCATGTTACAGAATTACATTTTCTCTTACACCTCTCGGTACTACACAAAGACTTTTGACAGAGTAAACAAGTCCAAAGACCTCAAAACCTTAGTGAATTTTAGACTCTTTCTCTCTTTCTCTCCCTCTTTCTCCCTGTCCTCCCCCCCCCTCCCCCGCGCTCTCTCTCCCTCCCTCTCTCTACCTCTCTATCTCTCTCTTTCTCCCTCCCTCCCCCTCTATCTCTCTCTATTTTAGAGAAATTATACCAAATTACATTTTATCTTCTTCTAAGTTCACTTAGGATAGTCTTTTACAGACTTCTCCTTACCTTTACTAGTTGGTTGGCCTCACCTCCTTCAAGATGCATCTCAAGACCACTCTTCACGTCTCGTCTTCATCATCTTCTATGGCTTCCACGCATCATTCTTCATCTCCATGAAGTCTTCATCAACTTGCTTAAAGAAGGTTTCCATCATCTAACATTCGCTTGGAGGTTTTCCTCTGTAGTGTTGTTGCCACTGACGTCGTTCTACAACCCATGCATATTACTGCCTTGTAATTGGAAATGTCACCAGTGATCACCATTTACATAGCCGCAAGTCTATTGCTTCATTTTTGCTTTTTGATTATTTTTTCTGAATGGTTATGCTTCTTTGTTTATGTGAATTGAAGATGGAGGTTATGTGTTCTAGAATGATTCGACTTAAAGGAGAAGGTGATGGTGGTGAATGGGTAAAGAATGATGTATATAATGGAAGGTAGTGTGTTCTTCGGTGGTCTACTATGTTTTTTTCCTTCTTAGTATGTGTGTTGATGAATGGAGGAAATGATTGAGGGATGGAGAAGAAGATCAAAAATTGACATGGGATTTTTTTATTGTGTGAATGAGGTTTGGAAGATGACGAAGGTTTATTGGATGGGTGTTATGTTAGCATTTATGTAGCATAGAGGTTATAACAGAGTAATGGCCTCCGTTTTTTATAGCCATATCCTCTCCCTTTATTTTCTCTTTAGTTTCAATTAGGATCCTTTTGAAAGTGGTCCATTTTTTAAACTATTTCAAACGTGTGTTGACATGTGTCGTGATTCCCTCAACAAAGTGTTCCAGTGTTCAAAAAATCTATGATGATTTTGGAGTTATTTATAAAATTGGATACTCTTCTTTGTATTGGTCACTGAGCCTATTCTTTACTTCATATACATCACCATATCGTGTTTTAAGAGTAAGGGTTCATAAACTAGAAGTTAAACAAGCATACAATAATAGCTGGAGGTTGTCTTTCTACTTCTGCATTTCATATAATCTGAATATGTTTATGTGTTTGTTTGTCATATTTATACTTATTGAATTTGTAGTTTAATTTGTTTCATTTTGTCTAGTTCACCCTTTGCATATTGCGTTTTTAATCTTGATAATTTTTTTGAAACTGAGTAGAAAGAAAAAAACGTTTTGTGAAGTTTCTATGATTAAATAATGCCTTTTCATGTTTTTATGCTAAAACAATCAGGTATTGTTTTGTGTATGCTTTTCGTACTGGGACCTAACTAAAGGTTGTAGATGATTGAAACACAATTTTTTTTCCTTTGGGACTTAGGTGAAGGTTGCATAAGATTGAAACACATTTTGTTTTCATATTTCATTTTGGGTCTCTTAAAGAAGAGAATGATTTACATTCTCTTTAGTGTGTTTCATTTACAAGAAACATATTTTAGTTTTATTTTTCTTCTTTGCTTTTGGTTCTTAATTGATACTTGTTTTTACTTTTATGAACACTTATTTGTTATATATATATATATATATATATATATATATATATATATTAGTATAATAAAGTATTGTATGTTTATTGTATGATTTTTATATTTTATTGTGTTAAAACATTTAGAGAATATTAATGTTTAGTGATAAATATAATTTAAAAAAATTGAAGAATAGTCATAATATTTTTAATTAATTAAAATTATATTATAAAGATTACTTTAATGAAACATTAACTGTAATTAATTATATGTAATGTGATGAAATATATCCATTAAATTTTTTTTACATTTGTATGATTAATTAGGATAAAATATTTATTATAATTCTTAATTTTGTCATAGGAATTAGAAAATGTGACATAATTTAATAATTTTATCATAAGGTTAAATGAGTCTAATTGAGTAAGACTTTAGCTTACAAGCAAGATTTATGTCAATAGATTTATTGATGAAAACATGTTTGCATTGGTAAAACAAGACATTTATTTTAATCTCAAATTATCATAATGAAAATGATTTTTGAATTTGCAATTTTTCAATCTATGAATATTTCTGATATCAAGTGTGGTATTCTTGAGTTGAAAGGTGATAGTCATAAGGTTCAAAAGGAAAGAGTTCCTCTTCATTTAGGTTGGATGGACATTGACTATGTTATTAGGAAACCGGAACCATCGGGTATTATTGAGACCAACACTTTAGAAGTAGTTGATCTTTATGAAAAATGGGAGAGGTCAAATCGTCTCTCCGTAACGTTCTTAAAGACCAATATTTCTACTGGGATCTAGGGTTGAGTTGAACAGTATGAGAATGTCAAGGATTTACTAAGGGCTATTGATGAGCAATTTACCACATCTGATAAATCTTTTGTCATCACCCTTATGATGCAGTTTTCATCCTTAAAACTCATTGGAATTAAGGGAGTGTGTGATCATATCATGTGGACATTGTGGCTCAACTAAAAGCTTTAAAAGTTACCATGTTTGATTCTTTCCTAGTACACTATATTTTGTGCATTTTGCCTCTCCATTATTCCCCCTTTAAAATCTCTTACAAAACATAAGGATAAGTGGTCTATTAATGAATTATTAACCATGTGTGTTCAAAAAGAAGAAAGGATATTGATAGAAGAAGGGGAAAAGGTGAACTTGACCACTTCTTTTAAGAGAAAGAATAACCAACTTAATAAGAAGGAAAAGATTAGGGAAAGATTTTTGCTCAGCCAGTTATTAAGAAGGAGTCCAAGTGTTTTTCTTTTTTTGTAAAAAGAAGGGACACATGAGAAAGGAATGTCCAAAGTTTAAGGATTGGCTTGAAAAGAAAGCTAATTTGTTTGTTTTTGTCTGTTATGAATCAAATATGACTAGTTTTAATCACAAAACATGGTGGATTGATTATGGATCTAAGATCCATGTTTCTAATACTTTGCAAGGTATGGAAAACCTAAGGAAACCGATAAGAAGTGAGCAATGCATCTATTCAGGAAGCAAGATGAGTTCACATGTTGAAGCCATTGGGACGTGCAACTTAGTTTTAAGTAGTGGTTTTGTTTTATGTTTAGAAAAGACCTTTTATGTTCCTAGTTTTAGCAAGAATTTGATTTTTATTTCACAACATGCACCTTTGGATTTTTCCTTTAATTTTATGGATTCTAGTTTTACTTTATTGAATAAATTCAAAGTTATTGGCTTTAGAGAATTACGCGGTGGTTTTTACTCCATTTAATTACAAAACAACGCTACTTATAGTTTTGTGCATGTTTATGTTGGGTTAAAAACATGTGTATGAATGAGGATTCTTTTGTATTATAACATCGAAGATTGAGGCATATCTTCATTGAGAGAATTAAACGATTATTAAATGATGGAGTACTTGGTACTTTAGATTTTGTTGATTTTGGGACTTGTGTAGATTGCATTAAGGGAAAACAAACTAACAAGTCCAAAAGAGGTGCCAAGAGGAGTTCAAGTTTACTAGAAATTATTCATACATATATTTGTTGTTTGGATATGGATGCAAGTAGTCCAAAATACTTTATCACCTTTATGGATGATTACTCACGATACATGTATCTGTACTTACTTCGTTCTAAGGATGAAGCCTTGGATGCCTTTAAAGTTTTTAAGATCGAAGTAGAGTTACAATCTGGAAAGCAAATTAAGGTTGTGAGATCAGACAAAGAGGGAGAGTATTATGGTAAATACATGGAGAATGGACAAGTACCTGGTCCGTTTGCTATATTTCTTCAAGGCTCTTCAAATCAAAATGGTGTGCATAAAGAAGAAATCGAACCTTAATGGATATGGTGATAAGTATGAGGAGTAATGCAAAACTTCCTCAGTTCCTGTGGACTGAAGCACTTAAAACAGTTGTGTATATAGTAAATTAGGTCCCAACTTAGACTGTTTTAAAAACACCTTTTTAAGTTATTCAATGGTTGGAAACTAGTTTACTACATGTACGTGTTTGGGGATGTCCATCTGAAGTAAGAATTTATAACCCACAAGAGAAGAAAACTATACCTAAGGACTACTAGTGGATATTTCATTGGATATGTCAAAAATTTCAAAGGGTATAGATTCTATTGTCCAACTTATAACACTAGGATTGTGGAATCAAGAAATGTAAAGTTTCTTGAAAATGACTTGATTAGTGGGAGTGATTTAATTCAAGATGTTGATCTTGAAAAGGATCACTATGAAGCTCAAACCTCTCAATCAAATGATAGATTGATAGTTATTCGCACCCCTCCAGTTCAAAAGTGTATTAAACAATCAATAATTGAAGTTCCACAAATGGTTGAGAATGATAATATAGATCAAGTTGTTGACGAGGAGCAACAATTAAATGTTGAACAACAAGTTTCTCATAAAGATGTTGAGACAACATTAAGAAGATCTACTAGAATCAAAAGACCAACAGTTTCTAGTGATTATGAAGATCATTTGCAAGAATCAGATTATAACATTGGAGCCAAAAATGATCTTGAAACATTTTCACAAGCCATGAGTTCTAAGGAATCAAATTTGTGCTACAATGCTATGAAAGATGAGATGGATTCTATGACATCTAATCAAGTATGGGATCTTGTTGAGTTGCCTAATGGTGTAAAACCCATTGGATGTAGATGGGTCTTCAAAAATAAGAAGGATTCCCAAGGTAACATTGAAAGATACAAAGCAAGACTTGTTTCAAAGGATTCACTCAAAAAGAAGGAATTGACTATAAGGAGACATTTTCTCTTGTATCTAATAAAAGGATTCTTTACAAATAATCATGGCATTGGTAGCTCATTTTGACTTTAAGTTACATCAAATGGATGTGAAAATATCATTCCTTAATGGTGATCTAGAGGAAGAGATTTACATGAGACAACTTGAAGGATTTTTCTCTAGAAATAGTGAGCACTTGGTATTTAAGCTTAATAAGTCCATCTATGGATTAAAACAAGCTTCATGTCAATGGTATTTAAAATTTCATGAAGTTATCTCTTCTTTTGGTTTTGAAGAAAACATCATGGATCAATGTATATACCTAAAGGTTAGTGAGAGAAAAAATGTTTTCTTGTTTTATATGTGGATGACATTTTGCATGCAACCAAAGACAAGGGTAAGTTATATGAGGTGAAACAAATTTTCTCAAAGAACTTTGATATGAAGGATATGGGTGTGACATCCTATGTCATGGGCATTAAGATCCATAGAGAAAGATCTCGAGGTATTGTGGGTTTGTCTCAAGTGACCTATATCAACAAAGTTTTAGCGAGATTTAACATGAAAGATTATTCACCAAGTGTAGCTCCCATTGTAAAGGGTGACAAACTTGAATTAAGTCAATGTCCGAAAAATGATCTTGAGTTGGAACAAATGAAAAATAGTCCATATTAGGAACCAATTTCTAAAATTGATGAGGTGCAGGAAGTAACTACTACTCCTTTATTAGTTATTAGGAACCAATTTCATGTATTTCGTAAGGACATGGACCTAATTAGATCAAACTTTAAACTATGGACTAAAACCAAAATTGTTTTATAGTTTTGGGACTAAAAATGTAGTTAATCCTAAAATTAATTAACAACATTTGTATTTGTTTAGTGAATTTTCTCTAAAGAAGAACAATTGGATTACCAACCTATTTGTTTAGTGAATTTATATAGTTTTAAGAAAAATTTAGGATTAAGATAAGTTTGTGTTTGTTATGAATCTTTGTCTATAGACCTTAAGTGGTTTCCATACTATAAATAAGATTTTGTATAACTCTTTTAGGTAATTACTTCCTACACTTTCACAATACAAGAAAAATATTCAAATATCATTATCGTTACATCACACCATCATTGTTATTGTTGTCACTACTATTATCACTATCCCATTGTTGCAAAAGAAGAAGATAAAAAAATTACTAAAAAGACTCATTTTGAAAAGTTTTTTTTTTGTCAGTTAATAATTTATTTGTTCTTTTTATGGAACATAGAATATTCATTCCAAAAGGTATTTTAGACTTTTAGAATTCTTCTCTTTAGTTTTCCAGCACTTTACAAAATTTTCTTAGGATTGTTAGTTTAAGGTTTAAACCTTTTTTTGTCCCTAAGTTAAGTTTTGATGTTTAGTTAATCCCCGCTTTTAAAAATATCAACCTTTAGTCCTATGATATGAAAAATGTATCCAATCAATCTTAGCACTTAATGAACAATAAATCATAAGTTTTCATACCTAGGTATCCATTATTTTGTGATTTGTTACCGGAAGGTGCTATGAACAACAAATCACTTAATAAAAAACTTGTGATTTGTTAACAAATAAAACTGATTTGATACATTTTTCATATCATAGGGACTAAAGGTTGACATTTTTAAAAGTGGAGACTAAACTGAACATCAGAACTTAACTTAGAAATCAAAAAAGGATTTAAACCTTAGTTTAAACACTTACCAATAGGACAAAAATCAACTGATAATTTATATAGTCCTAGAGCTAACAAAGATACTTATTCTTTCTCACACCTTACATTTGTTAAATTCAAATAGGCACCAACTAAATTTGTTAAAGCAGCTATTATTAAATTTATTCAATTAGCTGTAACATCATTAGTAGAAGAAGTTAGTTGAAGTCACTTAAGACAAAGCCATCACTTCTAATTTAAAACCTCCATAAAATAGGTTTAAGACTCCTTTAATTTATGTATTCTTTTTTTTACTGATTTTCAAGTAAGTGAGAGTTCTAACTCACCTTAAATTCCTAATACTTTATCAATCAATATTCTAACAAATATTTATTTTTTTAGAGTTTCCTAGATTTGGTGCTCTTTGAGCTAATCAAATTTCTTGAAATTCCTATTATTTGAGTTACTCTAACAAAATTCTAGCAATTGTCCACAACAGACATACATATTTGGTTCTAGAATAGCAAGACTCACTTTATAAAGCAATATTTCATTTCTGTGCAATAAATCCCAAATTTGAAATTCAAGCATCAAACAATTTTTAGCATATGTCAACAACATTATAAATTATCACAACCACAAAACGTCTTTGGTAAATGAAATAAAAGATATTGGATGGTTTGAAACTAAAATGAGGGAAACCTATGATAAAATTTAACATTTTTTCAATTAGTAACACTTTTAGTTATTGATAGTCTCGTATCCTTTAAAGATATGTTCCAATTTTATATAATAAGTTAATGCAAATATTATTTTAAAAGTTAAATTAGATTTAAAATTAACTTTTTTAAGATGATATTAAGGTCTATTCTAACAAGAAGATTAGTTAAATTTATCATCTCAAATATAATTAAAATATTATTCAATTGGTATATCTTGTCAATTAATTGAGATACTATCATAACCTACCTATAAATATCTATTCTCATGAGGGTACAAATCTCACATTGACTAAAAATATAACTAAATTGTAGTGTATATATATATATAAAAGTAAAAGTAAACACATTTGACTTGATAATTGCAATTGCAATTTAAAACAATTTTAGAAAGTAAGGACTACTAAAAGATAACATCCTAAAAAGGGGTAACAGAGGTGTCATAAATTTATGTTAACAAGAGGAAAACATAAATTTAGATTGAGTTTAATATTGACTTATTGAGCAAAGGTATGACTACCAATGTATTGAGCTTTTAGTATGATATTAGTAAACAGTAACACTAGAATACCACCAGGTAAAAAGATGATAGTAAACCCTACCAATTATGTTATTTGATACGTAAAGAACATAGTATCTCCTAGAAAAGATGGAGACAGTGAGAGAGAGACCATTCAAATTTTCACAGGACTCATTTTCTTATGTAACTTAAAAGATGGATTGAGCATGGCCTTTGAGTCTTTCTTCGTCATTATATGTGATTTTTGTTCTCAAAAAAAGCACTGAATCGATTCTTCTTGAAGCTTGTCCAAGCTCCTTAAACTGTGTAATGCTGCTGAATTGTGTCAATGTCAAGCCCCTTCAGCTTCACCACTGACTCAACGTGTCCCTTTAGAGTATGAAGCTCCCTAAGCCTGTTACACAATTTCAACTATTGTTAGAAAAACATCATACGGATCATTCGTTGCTCATCCGTATCACACGTTGGAAAATCTAGCAACAACAACTCTCAAGCACTCTTTTCAACACAATTTTTATTATGCAGTGAAATTCATAGAATAAGAGTGCATTTTCTAGATTAGAGATGATTCCTAGAATTAAGCATAAGGGTATTTTTAAATAGTAACTTTGAGAAGATTCTTTATCCTTTTGTGGATGTATGAGTCCAGAGGAAGTACAATGGCATAAGTTCATGAGTTACCTTGCAACTTCAGCTCTTCTCTTGGCTTGTTCTGCAATCTCTGAAAGCTCCCTGTAGCTATTCTTATCATTGAAAAGGTTGGAAGTTTCTGGTGGCTGAAGACCATGAAGTGTCCTCTGTGCAGCGGCCCATTGAGCCTCCCTCTCTTCTTTTCCATAGTCTTTCTTTGTGGTGAAAGCAGTCTGTGATCAGGGAACATGAACATGGTATGAACCTCTGTACCTTTGGAGTAGATCAAGAATACAACAAGTGTTAAATAGGAGAAAATGGAAAGAACATACCTTGTTCTCCAAAAGATTGTCCCAAGCCTTCCCACTTAGTATATAGCGGATTGCAAATTTGAGAAAATCAAGAGGGATATAGGTTACCAAACTGTAAAGCCAGATTACACCAGCCCAACCCCATCCCATTCCCTGTATTCTTGCAAAGCCCCAGTTAGCATATACTGCTATAAAAGTTGCTACCTGTCAATTACGGCACAAGTTTTTGTTACCACCACAGAAAGCCAACAAAACTCAACAATCGTTTAGCAGATCTTTTTCTTTGCTTTTGGTTGTTTTGGAGAGGAATAAATGCATAACTTAATGATCAAGACATGTCTAAACATGACAAATGCTGCTTGAATTTGGATTCTTAATTGAGTTTTTTTTATGCTGTCCCTATGCTGAACCTTTAAAATACATTGATAGACACTAATTTTGATGTTTGAAGTATATTAAAAATCTTTTTAATATACCAACATAAGTGTATTTTAAAAGTTCAGCAGAAGGACAACTCAAAAAACTCAATAACTACAATGAAAACAAAAACAAAGTCTTAGGTTGGCTTAGAGCATACAACAATACTGAACTCAGATAACTAGGAAACAATTTCATGTAACACTTCTGATGGGAGAATAGGAGGTTGAATCTTACCAACTGAGCAATCAGAAAAGCTCCTAGTAGGAGAAGACCTGGTCTTTCAACAAAAGACCAACTGCGGGACCTTGTGACAAAGATTAGAGCCTGGCTTATTATACTGACTTGTAGGTATAAGGCTGCCATCATTTCATTAGGGCTCTCTCTCAGTGGCCTCACACCAAACTTGTTCTGCAAGAGTGAAAGTTATGCTCATAGACCTTGGTTTTCAACAAGTTGGAGATCATACTGAGGTAAAAGAGAAACAAGAGTACAAATTATGTACCGAGAAGAAGTTGGTATCTTTCATTGCCCAGAAAAATATCACTGTCATTAGAGCCATGTAGCTGCCTAGCACAACGCCGGTAGCAAATATCTCCCTCAGTTTCCAGCTATCAGGAAGTGGAGATGGTTTAACTCTATCCTTTGATATTGTCATAATGGTACCTAAAAGTATGGTAGTATAATGATATCAGTTTAAAGATTTTAGCGGAAATGAAAAAATCAGACATGGAAATCAAGAAAATGTTACCATCATTTAGTATGGCAATAATCAAAACCATGAAGGGTGCAAAGTCAAATTTCCAGATCAACGCAATAAACAAGAAACCAAACTACCAAAAAAAAATGAACCGCATTAGTTTATGATTCAACTTCATAAATATGTAGAAAAAAACTGACAAATTTTTGTATCAATCCAATTCCAACACTTACCACAATACGGATGGTGATTGACACAGCATAGATCTGTTTCACAATTTAATTTTTAGATATTAGATAGCCAAAAATGCTAAAATAAAGCCAAATAGTTAAGGGAAGCAGGGAAACTAACAGTATAGTTCTTCATCCTCTGGAAAATTGCCCTGCTGGTCAGCACTGCACTAATAATGACACTTAGACCAGGTTCGGTAAGGACAATATCAGAAGCACTTCTAGCAGCATCTGTGGCATCAGCAACAGCAATTCCAATATCTGCTTTCTTTAATGCAGGGGCATCGTTTACACCATCACCAGTCATTCCACATATATGCTTCCTCTCTTGCAGCCGCTTAACAATTTCATATTTGTGCTCTACGATATCATACAAAGAGCAAAGGATTAAAACATTTGAGGTGTTGCTCAATTTGAAACATAATTACATTGCTGATAAATATATAGCAGTTTCAATACTTGCATGGAACTTGAAGTCATGGAAAAATAAAGGGTGTTTGAAATAGTCGAAAGAGAAAGAAATTGATGATTTGGTCATCATTACTGTTATCATCTGAACAATGAAGTGAATTACATGACTCTTTGAGTCAAATAAGGTACACTCGATACACATATAAATCTAAAGGACTTACCAGGAAATACTCCTGCAAATCCATCAGCCTTCTCAATCAACTCATCTACTGGAAGAGCTGAAATAGAGGCATCCTTGTCTTGACCAAGCAATGCAGATGAAGGATACATGTTTGTTCCCATTCCGAGCCTTCGACCCGTTTCCTTTCCAATGGCAAGCTGATCCCCTATAGTATGGCAGATCCAAAAGCAAGTTCAGAGCTATAGGCTTTCATTTTACAGTTCAAGCTACAACAAATCATGACTTCAATTCCTACCGGTAATCATCTTAACATTCACACCAAGGTTAAGAGCTCTTCTAATGGTTTCAGCACTGTCATGCCTGGGAGGATCAAACAATGGTAGCAGACCAACAAATTGCCATGGTCCACCAGCAGCATCTTTTGATTTTTCAGGTACTTCCTGTTGCACAGATCATACGAGGCTTCAATAAAGGAAGGGTTTTCGTTTCTAATCAAACATAAAACTAGACACAGGGTTAACAGCTTTGCTTACCTGTCTCGCAACACCTAAAGACCGAAGTCCACGCTCAGCAAACTTATCAATCACCGCATGAACCTTTTTCCTGACATCCTCTTTGCAGTTGCAAAGGGTGATTATCTGAAGCGGGAGAAAAACATTGTTTTTCATCTTCAAAAATAAATCACAAGATTGTACCAATGAAACTCATATTTACCTGCTCAGGAGCCCCTTTGCTAGCTCTATGCCAATTTCCATCAGAATCAATGTAGGTAAGTGCAGTCCTCTTGTCTACAGGATTGAATGGAAGGAAATGTACCTCCCTGATACCACTACGTGCCTGATCAATCAAAAACATCAAAATTATGCTTATATCCAAAATTCAAGTTCAAAAGATTTAGATTTCGGTACATTACCTCCTTTGGGTCAGCAAGCATGCCAACAATTGCAGCATCAATAGCATCCTGATTTTCAGTCCTGGAAGCTCTGGCTGCTAGAAGGATAACATACTCTTTCTCAACACCCTTAGCAAACACCTCAATCAAGTTTCTATCAACACTCAACTTATTCAAAGTGAGAGTCCCAGTTTTGTCACTGCACAGGACATCCATCCCTGCCATTTCCTCAATTGCTGTCATTCTTTTTGTGATGGCACCCTGCTGAGAAAGCCTGTGAGAACCAATGGCCATGGTGACAGACAACACAGTTGGCATGGCAATGGGGATTCCTCCAATCAAGAGCACTAACAGATTGTCAATTCCATCCCTGTACTTTCGGTGTTGAATTGGGTACATGACTATGAGCTCGATGGCGATTCCAACAGCAATTGAGCAAATGCAGAAGTTACCAATTGCTGTGAGTACTTTCTGAAAATGTCCAACTTGATTGGTGCTGTCCACTAGATGTGCTGCTTTGCCAAAAAAGGTGTGCACTCCAGTGGCTATCACAACTGCTTCTATCTCTCCCTTCTTAACAGTTGATCCTGAAAACACTTCATCTGAGGAACTCTTTGTCACTGGAAGAGATTCTCCAGTCAAAGCAGACTGATCAACACTCAGAGGATCACCCTCAAGAAGACGAGCATCAGCTGGAATGATATCCCCTAACTTGATGCTGATTATGTCTCCTGGTACTAAAATTGCGGCATCTTGTTCACTCCATCGGCCATCCCTTAGTACCTGAAATTAATGCAACAGAAATTTCAACAAACATTGATAAAAGAAAAATGGTTGCATAAATGGTGTAAACACTTGAATCAACAAGGAGTTAATATACAATTTGATCTCCAAAACTGACAACTTGTGTTGCTCTTGTTCTGATTGTTTTCATCTATACAAATTAGTCCTTTGAACAATGAAATCGTAACAAGTTCACAGCTTAGTCAGACAAACTTAAGTACTAAACTTACAATTATTTAAGTCCTTTTGATGCTGTTCTTTAATCAGAATTGGAGTTTCTATGTAGACATTTAATGCAAGCCTTGCTTACACAAATCTCTGAGGTGAAACTAGTTTTTAGTCCATAACACCACCAAAAACACCTAAGAGACTGTATCTTAAGTTTTATCTTAAACTCATTATCAAGCCAAAACTTTCAGAGACAAAAACAATACCAGTTGCAACTTTCAAGGACCCACTTGTGCATTAGCTCTGTTAAAAAGTTTGAGTTAAAGTGAAAACCTTTGTCTTGGGAGCTAAACCAGCCATAAGAGCAGCAGCAGCATTTCCAGCATTGTTTTCCTCAATAAAACTGATTGTGGAGTTTATCACTAGCAGAGCAATGATTCCCACAAAATCTTGCCAATCTGGTGGCCTTCCTCCTCCGTTTGCCAAAGCAATGGCCATGATAGCAGCAGCTTCCATGACCCAAGACAAAGGGTTCCACATAAAGCCCAAGAACTTCAAAACCTTGCTCTCCTGTTACATGACCCAACAAGACATCATCATTCACATTCATCTAATGAAGGGAAAAACATAAACTGCAATGAGTTTTTTGTGGAAAAAACATACCTTTTTCTCTTCCAATTTGTTTGGTCCAAAGACTTGGAGCCTGTTGGCCCCTTCGTCTGAGGTTAGACCTGCTCTTGAACATTTCAGCTGCTCAAACACTTCCTCTATTGGAATCCGTTCCTGGGAACACGGTTATGTTCAATGATTGTTATTCCTCAGAATACTCAACAATATGCACAAAAACGTGTTCAAATTCTATGTAGCTCATTAATTTTGCTCTTTCAGAAATTCTGCTACTAATAATAGTAGTGAAATAATGGTTAAGATGTTCATTCCTTCAGAAGTTTAGTTTCTCAAAATTCTGCAAAACTTCACATCAAAGTTCTTCAATCTGTTAGTAATAGTAGTGTCCACCCCACAAACTAATCATTAAAAATAGAGTAAAATAATACCAGAGAAAATTAAAATGAATATTTCATTAATATATCTTCCTTGACAAATACTTTTTTTTTACTCACCCTACTCTTTAAAAGTTTTGAATTAGTTTATCTATTGAAGCAAATCTTAATTTCTGCTGAAATTTCTATAACTATTGCATGGAATTTTGTTTCTAAAATAAAGTCAAATATAGCTCTATAAAATAATCTGGTATTTACCGGGAAAAAAATGTTTTTTACATACCCAAATTTCGTTGGGGACATCACTCATAAATCATTTTAGTTTTCCTTAAAATTACATTTTAAAAAATAATAATCTAAGTTGATATAAAATTTAACCTGATTTCTTTAGAATTAATTTTTAATTGCAAAATTATTCAACCGAAAAGAAAAAATAGTTAAGACATTTTCATGGACTCCAATCGACAAATTGAACTGTTAATTGAGTTAGATTTAAAAATCTATTGAAAAGGATGCAAATTTTAGATTTTCACACTCAGAATATTGGATTTCCTTTTTGTGTTGAAATCTTGAAAAGTAAAATAAAACAATATGGAAATTCTATAGATGGATGAAACAATAAGAACAAAAACATATGTATCAATTTTAATATTGCCTTTTTATAATTTTGCTTATTAAGGCTTTTGTTCATTTTCAACCAAAACCTTAATAATTGGAAACTATTAAAAACCGATAATAAAAGCTATAAAGATTAAAACTCAAATAAACCGAGAGAATAATAATAAAATAAAGAATAACCAATTTCTTAAAATGAATAATGACATAAAAAAAACGATAAAAATAAACATCAAATTATTAGAATAACCAATTTCTAACCTTAATTTCAATTAAAGCGTCTAATTTTATCCACTTTGAAATAAAATGAAATATATGTCACGGATTCTTCTTGTTATCTTTCTACAAAAATTCAGAAAAAAAATAAAAAGAATACAATTTAAGTAAAATTTATATACGTTTTTTTCGATAAAATAGTTAGCTTTATTATTTTTATTTAATATAAAATTTAAATTCAGACTTAATTTTGAGAAGAAAAAAAAAAGCATTTCACATACTTGAAAAAGTTAAAAAAAAAATAAAAATCTTAGAATTCTGATGGGAAAGAGTGTAAAGGAAAACAGTGAAGGGTGCCGTGGCAGAAGAAACAACAACTATTTTTAGTTCTTATGCGCCGCCACTGATGATCATCATCGTACGGTGTAGATTTCTCGGAATTTACAAAATGCGAAATAAAACATAATCACAACAATCTTATTCCCTGTCATTTCATAATTTTTCAATCCGTACACTTTTAATCCTTTTTAAATTAAAAATTTTAAAAATAAGAAATATGGTTTAATTTTTTAATATACTTTTGATATATTTTTAAAGTATATTAATTTTGAAAGACTAAAATTTTAAAATATTATACCAAAAAGTTAAGAAAAAAAAAACAAATTCGAAAAGTATAACTAAAGGTTATCGGTTTTTTCGTCTCTACCAAACATTCATAGATTCCAACTTAAAAAATAAATCTGAATTCTCTATTAATTTTTTTTTTGTATTTTCTTTCTGTTATACTTTGGTATTATACTGATGTATATGAGTTTTGATGTTTTAAAATATATTAATTTTTTTAATATATTTCAAAGACCCAATATACGAAAAGTAAAAAAAAAATGAATTTATATTATTAGTAATAAAAAATTAGGATTAAAATGAAGTAAATGGTAGTTATATATAGTGAATACTTGTGAACAATAATCATTAATAAGTTGTGGAAATTTCAAACAACAAGGAAAGGTATTCAATGAAATGATAAGAATTTAGAAAAAAAGGAGATTTTTATTGACTTCGCATAAAAGGTCACACATTTAATTACTAAATTGCATTTTGGGTAGTCACGGATTAGCAAAAGTAGGTAGCGACCCAATTACGTATATCCTAAGAAATTTCACCATACATCTTTCATGTATTCTTTCAAATACGTACAAAATACGTATATTCTAAATATGTAAACAACAGCATATGAATCTTCTTGAATCATTGAAGGGAAGAAAGATTAATAATAATAATAATAATAATAATAATAATAATAATAATAAGAATAAGAATATGCAAACATATCTAATGAATTATGTAGGTGTTAGATATCATAGGTTAATAATTATAATCTTGCCTCGCAAAAAATATTAATAATTATCTGTTCTATTAATATACCCACCTCACAAAATAACTGTCATAACTTTTTTTTTTTTGGAGGGGAACACTGCAAATTAAAGTTTCATTCAGAACTCGTGAATTTTTTCAAGAAAAAAAAATTAAAATAACTTTTATATAATTATGAAAAAATTGATTTGAATTCATGATGAACTGATAAAAGAATAATTGTTTGTAAAAGAAAGAGTAGGATTTTCTTAAGAAATGAAAAGGGAGAAAATGAAAGAACAGTAACATTTTTGCAGAAGAAGAAGTATGTGGAAATCTGAAAGAAAAAAGAAAAAGAAATACCAGATCGACGTTCTCGTTCTTGATCTCTTCGAGGCTGATGCCACCCATGGATGAAGGAAAAAGAAGAAGAAATGGTAAGAATGAAGTGAGAGATGAAGGGAGAAGGAGAAAGAGAGGGTTAAATAGAGATGATGAGTGGAAAAGTCCAAAAGAAAATAAATGCAAAGAGGGAAAAAAGGAAGCAGAAGGAAAGAGATTGAAGATGAAGAAGAAGGTGAAGAAGGTGAAGAAGGTGAAAATGAAGCCGTGAACCTCTCTGCCTGCTCCCTTTCTCAACTTTCATTTATATATACATCATCTCCATCACCATGTGTGGCTACAGCCACAGTACAAAAGTTTTCTGTCACTGTACTGCATTTTTTATTTTTATTTTTATTTTATTATTATTATGAAATTCAACAACAAACTCAAACAAAGCTAGAAATATGGTTAGGCATGGGTGGCTCCTGTTTCTCATGGTGGGGTCCACCTTCCACCATTTTTCTTTTCTTTCTTTTCAGGAATCTTCTAACAAAATCAAAATTAAGGGTTAAATATGTTTTAGTCCCGCGATTTTAGTTTTAGTCCTTTTATAAAGTATGATACAATTTAGTCCTTCAATTTTAGAAAATTCTGATTTTAGTTTTTTTTACCAATTTTTTTAAACTTACACATTTCTTAGTTAACATTGAAGCAAAAATATGTCAAACAGTGTAAACAACCAAATGCTGTGTCAAATAGTGTAAACAATCCAAATACTATAATGAAACGTGTTTATACTGTTTGACACATTTTTGCTTCAATGTTAACTAAGAAAAACAACCAAATGCTGTGTCAAATAGTGTAAACAATCCAAATACTATAATGAAACGTGTTTATACTGTTTGACACATTTTTGCTTCAATGTTAACTAAGAAAAACAACCAAATGCTGTGTCAAATAGTGTAAACAATCCAAATACTATAATGAAACGTGTTTATACTGTTTGACACATTTTTGCTTCAATGTTAACTAAGAAACGTGTCTAAAATAAAAAATATAAAATTAAAAAAAATTAGTAAAAAAGACTAAAACCAGAGTTTTCTAAAATTGAAGGACTAAATTATACCTTAGTTCAAAAATTCACTAAAACCAAAATCGCTCCAAATTATAGATATTATAAACATATTTAACCCAAATTACAACTACAATATTATATTGTAAATTGCTCTCTTCTTTATTTTACGTATGTAACTGATATCAAATATTAATCATACATAATAACACTCATTAATTAATCCATAATTGTGATATTATGTTAACAGATTAATTTTAATTTTTATTATAATTTAGTTTTGAGTAATTATAGGATAATATATATTTATATTTGTTTGATATATATTATAAAAATAAAATGATAGTAAAAAAATGATTTTTTGTGTTTTTAAGAAAAAAATCAAACGAGTATAAAAATTTATGTATGTCTTTTATTTAATTTTTAACAATTTTTTCACTTCTCCTTTTAACTTTAGGATTAAGTCACTTAATTTTGATTTATAATTTATTTATTTATATAACATTTTGTTTTGCTAAATATTTATTATATAGACAACATATAGCTTTATTTAGGTTAAATTTTGATTTTTAGATCGAATTTTAAAACATGTTATTTTTAATTCTAGTTCAAGATTTCGTTTTCTGGAAGTTAAATTCTAATTTTTTTTAATCAGTTTAATTTTATCACAGGATTTCATTATTCAAAATTGAATTTTAAGTTTAGAATAAAAGTACTGTTTAAATAAATGTATAGCATAATTTATCATTAATTTTTAGATTCGTATGTTCTGAGTTAAAAAATGTTATTTTTTTTAGTAATTTTTCTATCAATGCTTAAATAGGAATGAAATATGAGATGCTTGAAAAGGGAATGCCAAAAAAAATTGTTTTATGAGAATGTTGTGATACGGATTGGAATAAGAATTTAATCTATAAATGGTGGGGAATCATTTTTTTTTTAAGTTTTGTATTAAATAGAAATAGATAAAAAAAATTAAAAAAATATTTACTTTATAAATTTTATATGTAACTTTTTTTTTTCTTTTTCCTTCCACTTTATCACTGTATTTTTTTTATCTTAAGCTACTTCTATTAAAATTTTAATGAAAATAAAAATATTCGTTAATGTTATACAAGTTCTTGAGAATTCAAATCTCATTAATTTAATTGTTTTCCTATTTTAATTTTAATGAGTTAGAAAACTTTACTTTAAAATTTAAAAATTTGAATTATAAAAAAAAAAATAAACCTATCATGACGGTTTGTCATTGAATAACGAAAACAAGTAACATTTTTTTTTTTCAAAATAAAACATGACAAATTAAATAAATTTTAAAGATATAATATTTTATAATCACTAAATTGTTTATCTCAGATTAAATTACTATTTTAACTTGTTGAATGTATTGATTTTTAGTAGGTTAATTAATTTCAAATAAATTTCAAATTTTAGTTTTTTTTCCTATTTTGGTTTTAGCATTAATAATATTTAATTAAAACTGAAACAAGTAAGTCAGCTTGTATTTTGTTTTCTCAAAATTAAATTTTAGTAATATATGAAGTCAATTTGATGTTGAAAATAAATTATGAATAAAAAATCTAAAAAAAATAAATTGAGTCAACCGAATTTTCATAGATATTAATCAGAGATATAATGAAAATTAAAGTCGTGAATGCTTTTGTCACATTGAAACTATAAAAATATTTATTACATTATATCAATATTATTTTAATCATTAACTTCCATGGTATCTGTGAAAAAAAATAAATTTATAGTCTGGTTGAAAATCCATTTTGCTATAAAAACACAAATGATATTTATTTTGTACAGGAACTAAAATAGACAGTTTGCATTATGTAAAATTATTTTAATCAATATAAAAAATACTTTTCTAATAATAAATATAATATAAAAATATTTAGATATATACTTTTAGAACCTTTGACCTGCCACACGCGCCCTAACTTCCCGTGTTTCTGACACAACAGCATCTCAATTTGGCTGTCTGTTGGATTATTTTGAAAGTAAATTTGAAGTTGGTCAATTATGATTCGAATTAAAATTAGTTAATTAATATGTTCTATCACTAATTTAAGTTGAGTTAGTAAATTTTTTTTATAAATAATATTCATTCTATTAACAACTTAGCTTACTTTTATAAAAATTTTAGTGACAAATTAATCTTGATATAATAGTAAAAACTAATTTACTTTTAATTTAAAATATAAGTATTTTTTTTTTCAATTTTGATAGAGTGACACACAACTATGAACATTTTGAATTTAATTTAGATTGTATTAAAGTTTAAACTTTAAGATAATTAGATCGACTTTTAATATTATTTAGATTTTATTTGAAATTATGATTTATTTTTGAGATAAATAATTTATTTATTGTTTAAAATTAAAAAAAAATCAAATTTTTAAAATATGTTTAAATAACATATTATAAAAAATAGATTAAAAAATTTTAATTTTTTTAATTTAGTGAATCGATCTATTTAATCCACTTATTCATAATAGATAAATAAAACTTGGATTTTTTTGAGCTTAGTAATCAGGGTTAAATTAGTTTATTAAGTTATCAACATGTTTTAACAACTCTTGATTATTTAATCTTTTTAGATTATAGTATATTGTAGAGGTTAAATTATTAATTTATTTTTTATTTAAGAAATTGATTTTTTTTATTATTAAGATTTATTTTTTAATTTCTAAAATTGATGTAAAAATTTCATTTTTATTCGATTGGATCTAATAATTTTTTTTTATGGATTAATTGCTATTTGAAATTAGGGGTCTAGGTCTCTTTTTTAAAATTTAAAAAATTTGTGGTTTTAAAAAATGACTTTGTAAAAAATAATATATGCTAACTTAAGTTATGATTTATTCGACTTTAAGAGATAAAGAATTAGTTGTTTTCTTTTATAAAAATGATAGACAAAGAAAATCTTAAAAGTAAAGTAAGAAAAAAAACATACATTTGAATTAATACTGATAAATTATATTCTAAATTTAACATCCCTCAACAAGTACATTATTAAAAAAAGTAAATAAAGAGTTAGATAATATTTATTATATATATATATATATATATATATATATATATATATATATATTTCACTAAGTTATAATCATAACAAAGTTAGATACATTTTTTACTCATGTTATAATGTAAATATTTATGACCTACCAAACATAGTTTTTCTCATATCGTAAATTAGTTTTTGAAATCTCTTCCAATTTTCACCACATATAATTTCAATATTATTAAAGTCAAGATATCTTCTTCACAAATCCCTAATTCAATACACAACATAAACATCTCAACATAATATTTTGTCTTTAAAATTTACTAGTTTACATGTAAAACCCTAAAAAATAATATTTTAGAAGTGGTGGTAATTTAAAAATAATAAAACTTGGTTATTTTAATATTAAATAAATTATTTAAAAATAGTTTTGTTTTAAACGAGTTTCATTATTTTAAATCTAGTAAACAATTTTCTAGAGTTCTCTACTTTTTCTATAAGAGTTCTAACTCTTTGATCATCTGTTTAACGATCAATAGGTACCTAGGAGATCACGACGGACCAATCTTCACTTCTACCCTATGAGTTCTTTGTTTAGAACAAGTAAGTTTGTACTCCTTTTTCCTTTTAGTTGCAGTCTATGATCATGTAGAGAAATTTGTTTTTGTATGTATAGAAAGTGTTTCTTTCTTGATTCTTGGTCAATTTAAGGTTCTAAGGTTTGATTTCGATCACCAATTGGTGTGTTGTAGGCTTTTCAAGAGTTCCTTGCGATGAAAGAAATGGCTAGGAGTTCTTAGAATCGTAGAAGTTCTTTCTAAGGTAAGGAAAGTCAGGCTTTGTTTTAGATTATGTTCGTGGTGTTATATTAGTATATATAAATATATATATATATATATATATATATATATGGTGAATTAAATGTAGTTGTGATAGGATTATTGATGTTGAGATAATGATACTCAGAATTGTGTGATTTTGATGTTTGATATTATCATGATTGTGTGGGATGAAGTTGTATTGTTTGGTGAAATTGAATTCAAAGTGTTTGGAGTGAGTAGTGATATAAATCATGAGTTCTAAGCATAAAAAAAGGAGGTTTTGATAAGTGAGTTTGAGATATAGGTGTTGGAGGGAGAAAATTATTGTTTATGACAATTATGTGGTCATTTAAGACTTGTTAAAGGTATTATTTGCTTGAATTCTAGTATGGAATGTTAGTTAAAACAATATGATTTTAGGGTAGTTTCTAAGGTGTTTTAGGGGTTTAGGTAGGTGAAAATCTAAAAGAAGTAAATTTGATATAAACTAGAGTTTTTATGTTTGTTTTTGGGTAATTCAAAACTGGTTTAGACCTTAAGAATGAGAAAAAGTTGATGCTACAATCTTTGGTAATTGATATGTTGGTTTGGGCTTGGTTTTAGCTAGTTTTAGGGGTTTTGTGGAGTGAGATTTTGAATTAGATGTTTTGTGCTAACTGTGATGGTTGGTTGGAAGTCTGTTGTTAAGTCCATTAGGAATTATTCAAACTATTAGTTGCAAAAATTGAGTGTTGCAAGTGATACAATTGAGTTTAAGCACTTTTGAGTTGTTGAATTGGTTTGGTACATCTTATTTCTATCCAAATGAGCAATGTAGTACTCTATTTTCATCTATAAACATGTTTTCGTATCAATACTATTAGTGTTACAAATTCTAAATTGATCATTTGGATATATCTAAGATGTACCAAAACCATAAAAATTAGGTTGCTGTAAAAAACTGATAAGAATAATCAATTATCAGGTGTGATAATCAATTATTGTATAGAGTTTTTCAATAAAGATACAATTCTAACAGAAATAATCGATTATCAAATTTGATGACTAATTATTCCTGTCAATTTTTGACTACAACATGATTTTTCTAATTTAGTTACCCCCAATACATATCTAAATGACCAAAATGGTACCCTTGACTCTAGAATTGATTCAAAAACATGTTTATATCCAAAACTAAATACCAATTATCTTATTTGGCCAGAAATGAGACGCATTAGATCAAACCACACATCAAAATTCAAGATATCAGATTTTACAAGTTATAAGTCATATTTTTGGTGAACTAAGATGCTAAAAATATCCTAAATTACCTTAAGACAAAGTCCAAACACCAAATTCACTCCTACATTGATTACTTTAGAAAATTTCCAGCCATATATACCATCAAATCTATAAGGTCAAAATATCAAAACAAGTAACAATTAACTACCATTCACAACAATACTATTCCAATCTAGATAACACACATATAATTCAATTTCAAGAAATTATACCACAACACAAAAAAATCTCAAACAAACTCAATCTCTTAATCAAACTCAAGCATACCAACTCTGATAATCAAAGCATTAAAACAATAGAAAAAAGGTATTTAGCTTTCCTTACCTAATAGGAGCTTAAACAGCTCGAAAGGACCTAAAATCGCTTCCTCAACTCACATAGCTCTATCTGCACCTACCAACCACGAAATTATGATCAGAGTACACGGTTAGATCCATTAATCAACAAATAACATACCAAAGAACTGAGAAGACACATGTGACAGAAAAATCATCACATGCATGGAAGATACATATAACTCAAGAAAAGAGAAGAAACTAACTTACTCTTTCAAGAAAACTGATCGACTAGATTAAAAGACCTTATCGTCGTGATCACATTGTCATCTTCTGATCTTCAAACAGATGACCCAGGTAGAATACATACAAAGAAAGAGGAACTCTGAAGAAACTGTTTTTAAAGGGATTGTGTGAATTGAAATAATGAAACTCATCTTATAAAACTTATTTATAATTTGAAACTTTAATATTAAAATATTCTAGTCTCATTATTTTAAGTTATACCATTCTAAAAAGACGATTTTATGAATTTTTACCATAATTAAAAAAAAAATATTGTTTCAAAATTTATAATTATTCTAAGAATGTATATGGAAAGAAATTATTCACTAAATCGTTTTGTTAAGTCTATCCAATGTCATACTCATACATTGCAATTTTTTTCTTAAGAAATTTAGGATAGAGAATTAATAATTCAGGACTCCTATCAAGACCGTTATAAATAAACTTTCAATGTTTAGATTTTTTAAAATATACGTTATTTCATTGTTTTAACTCTTATTCAATGAATATCCAATAATTTAGTAACATTGGCCTCAGGCATGATTCCAGTCACAGTCAAATTATTGACATTATTACTCAAACATGCTGTTCTAACTTGTCCCACAAAATATAAATTTGAAAGCCCTAACCTATCAGCATAATTTTAAAAGCCAAAATACTTGTTATTTTATTAAATTTAAGAGATAATTTAACAATAGTTCACTTGATCATTGGTTCAATGTTTAAATTGTAACAATGGTTAAATCATTCTCTAACATTAATAATATGATAAAATAATTAATAAAATTGTATATGATAAATAATAAGTATTTATATTAAATATTTTTTAGTTTTTAGTTTCATCAAATAAAGTTGTATCAGTTCAAACATACACCTCAGTATGAATAAATATAAGAACTTGTATTCTTATAGTATTGCTTCACACTCTTGCTACCTTGTTTTAGCCTTTAAAGTTGAATGATGTTTTCCTTCTTGTATTTGACATGATCTTAACAATAACTTTTAAAATAAAGAAGTTTTAAAAGATTTTTTAAAAAGAAATGTAAAATAATACAAAATTGTAAAAAACTATATAAGAAAGCCTTCCATGACAACAAAGATAGTTTGGAAAAGGCATATGTTAGAACTACTTATTTGGATGTTAGATTAATGCTAATCCAATTAAGAATAGATAACCCTAAGTGTATATCTACAAAATTAAGTCTCATCCTTTCACTTAGAGTAGAGAGTGTCTTTCATTAGGTAATATAAAAAACTTATCTTCTTTATTCTTTAGTCCTTAAATGTTGTTTCATTTTAAGAACTTTTGTTTTCCCAACTGTTATCTTTAAGATTTTAACTAGTTTGATATTTGAAAAGTCTTTCTAGATCTTCAAGACACTTTTTATTTTATCATACCTTTAATTATACATTTGTTGTTTATTATTTAACATGTAGAATACATTTTTGATATTTTTAATATAATTATTTATATTTTTAACTCATTATCATAAGTGTAATTTTATCACTATAATTATTTAAAGACATTTTATTTACTATAATATAATAATTTAATGTCATTGTTACAAATTATGTTTATTATCATGCAACATAAACTGAAGTTCAAAAAATGAAAAGATCTATGTTATTTTTCAATTATTAGTAGCTTTTTTGTTTCTTGTATGATTTGGTTTAATGGATGTTTATAATTTTTGTTCATGTATAAAAAAAGAGATTTCATCATAATTTAGAGAAAGGAAGTAAAAAAACATTTAAAATATTTTTGAATATTTGTTTTCTTTCTATAACTTTTCAAAAATATTTTTTTAACTTTATCAACTTTATTTCGTTAAGTTTGTAAAATTAATAAATCTTTTGGTTGTGATGAAAGTTTATTTGACATTATAATTTAAAATGAATACAATTATAATTTCTTTCTAAATATTTGATATTAAAAAATAATATATATATATATATATATATATATATATTCAGTGTAATAGGAGTTTTTTTGGTATATGAGTTTCACAAGATTCCTCGTTTTATGATTACGTGAATTTTAAGCATTTTAGAACAATCATATTATGTTTCACAATGAAAACTCAAAATTATATTATATTTTTCATTATATTTAAAAAATGGTTTGGTTATATTTTCTATTCCTTGAAATAGTTGATGTGTTTGTGGTCAGATTTATGAGTGGTGATGGCGCATGAATGTGTGATGGAAGGCACAAGGGTGTGTATGATTGATTAGTGAGCATGAAACATGGGAGATTAATTCACTTATTGTACCTTGTAATTCTTGAACCTAACTAAGGACATGAACTCCCTTTGACATTGGTTCTTGAAAAGAAAGTGATGTTCTCTTTGGAAAGTAGTTGTAGAAAAGAGAATGGTAATTGATTGTTGAATCTTCTTTGGTGGAGGGTAGATGTTCCGCCTTGTGTGATAGGGGAACATGTCCAAAGCCAAAAAGAGAGATGACTTGAGTATGCCTATCGGGGAGGTTACATGTGGGCCTATAGGGGAGGCTATAGGTGGGTGAGGTAAGGTATATGAGTGTGACTAAGTCTTGTCATGATGGATTTCATTGCTTGGTAATGCTCATGTGTTGTTCTTGATTGAGATAGTCATGATGGTGATATATCTATGATGATGATCATGGTGTAAAAGATGCTTCTGGATATGTTATCTTGATAGTGGTGTCACTATAATGGTTATAGTAGGTAATTAGCATAGGTGCTAATGAGTGGATAGACCAAGGGTCTAGGTGTGAGATGTTAGTGACAACATCAATGGTTAAAGATCAAGGATCAAGGATCAAAGATCGAGTATCAGGGATCGGGAAACAAAAAATGAGTAATTAATTATGATTGATTTTTTTCTATTATTAATATTACTATGCATAGGGACTTATTTTATGGTTGATATAATCAATGTGTCTATATCTTGTAATTATGATTGCTTTAATGGTATATTACCCCATACCTATTTGTGTTTGTGTCTTATGAATGGTGTTATCAACAATGATCGTATAATGTGTTATACGTGAGCAAATGACGTCATAGATGTTGTTGAGGCATGATAGTTTTGAGAGATGACGAGGGATAAACTTGAGATTTCTTTTAAAGTTATTGTGTTTGAACTTTGAGACAATGTAATTGGATTTCTATATTCTCTTTGTTATTTTCATTATGAATAATGTAATTGGATAAGGATTTTGGAATTATGATGTTTTGAAATAAGTATACATGTTTAATTATTAAGGTTTTTGAAAAGTGCGTTTTCGTGCTATGATAAAAGTTTGAAATTTTATCGGGTTTTGTAACCACTCATGACACCCTAAATTTTGGGGCGTTACATTTGGTATCAAAGCCAGGTTTTCGAAAATTATTTTGGGACTTTTGGGGAGTGAGCTTGTCTAACTTGTGTGTGCAATTATGTTGATTGCATGCATTTGTGTATGGTTGTATGGAATGAAGGTATTAAATGACTACAACAATGAAAAGATCTTTGGCGTTTAATGTTCTCTTCTTTCATGTTGGCTAGGGAGGCAGAGTATCGGTGGAGAAACGCGAAGCAATTGTGTAAGAGTATGTGTCGCGTTTTGTGTACCTCTATAGATTCTATACTCAGACCATGAGTAAAGAGTGGAAGTACAGGAAGTTCGAAAGGGGCTTGTGTCCTAGTCTAATAAGATTCATAGTGCATTTGAAGATTATGATATTTTTGGAGATTGTGGAACAATCTAAGATGGCAAAGCTGATGGAAGAAAGTCATAAGCGTGTTGTAAAGACTTAGAAAGGTCTTTATTTTTTTTAAGATAAAAATCATAAGAAACCATATGCTAGGCCACCGTAGGGGGTTTCTAGAGGCTTGAAATTCTATAAATGTGAAGGTCCTCATTTCAAGAAAAATTGTCCCAAGTTGACAGGTGAGAAGATTGAGGCGAGAAAAATGTTTTATCTGTGAAAAACCTGAGCATTTTATTGCTGCATGTCCAGAAAAGAAGGACCCAGGGAAGCCAAAAGCAACAAGCCAAATCTTTGCCATGGCAGGAGCTGAAGCACCAGAATCAGACATTTAGAGATGAGTAAGTCAATTTTCGGGGACAAAAAATCTTTTGAGGAGGGGTGAATGTAAGACCCCGGGAAAATAAAGGTTTTAGGAATAAAGTTTTGTTAAGATTTGAGTGTGTTTTCTTTTAAGAGTTGATATGTCTAATAAGGTGTTGTGTGTGAATCTTTGTTAAAACATAATTATGTTAATTTTTGATGTTATTTTAATTAAGTACAACACATGATTGGTATGTTGTTGATTTAGTGATTTGTGTGTATGCGACGTTACCATGTGATGTGTTGTCTTGTTGATGGAAGGGTGGTTTAGGATTGAATGAGTGTGGGTTCAATTCCAATGAGAAAGAGAGTTAAAGATAATCTTTGTATTATTTGTATTTTGCTTAGGGGTGAAATGATCTTTTACCTTTATTAATTGGTGTAAAAATTAAAGAAAGGGAGTGCAAGAAGTAAAATCATGAAAATTAAATTTAAATAAAATATAAAGATAAAAGCTTAAATTGGAATAGAGGAATATCTTAAGAAAGGTTTAGATAGATTTGGTTTTATAAATACATTATTATAAGTGAGAGAATATTAGAGATAAGGTCGAGGTGATTATAAAAGCTAAGATATAGGGAGAGGGGTGGCATTTGTTTTAGAAACACTAGAAATCCTACATTAAAGAATGAAGTAGAGAGAAAGGTAGAAAGATACATTTTCTAGGAAGGAAGGCAAAAAAGCTGCAGAAAACATTAGTGCAATGGAAGATTTGTGGTGTTTTTGGAGTATAGATAAAGCCTTAGTATTAGCCAAGATATAAGGAAGCTTACCTTTGTTTGCTTGTTTGTTGTATGTTATATATTCTTGATTATCTTGAAAGGTAATGTTGTTTTGATGCATGTGTACATGATTATGGTTATGATTATTTTAGTTATTATTGTTGAGCAAAGTTTTATGTATGCATGAAGATAGGGCTTATGTTTGTGTTGGTTTTTTTTCTATGAAAGTATGTATGATTTTGTTGGGTTATCCCATAAAAATATGTATTGATTCTATGGGGGAATAAAGTTATGATGTTTGGAGTTTTTAGCATGCAAATATCTATTGTAAAGAGTAGTATGATGATCATATGTAGTATGTTAGGGTTGTTTGAGTTGTGATCTGCATAATGGTGGATTTTAAATGATTTGAATGATGTAATGCATGTATTTGTGTTTGTTTACAAGGGTATGTGAGTCTTGAATGCATGTATGATGTGTTAAGTATGATTCCTTGTGGTTTGGGGGTGATGTTTGTATGCTTTGAATACTTGATGTTTGTCAACAATGAGTTTGGGTTCGGTAATAATCAATTATCTTAAGTGATATATTTGCATGTTATTTTAAAGTTTCGTCACTCGAATAATCGATTATCTAGGATGATAATCGATTATCCTTTCATATTTTGAAATGTTGAAAAATTGGTACTGTAGTTGTTTGGAATAATTGATTATTATTAGTGATAATCGATTATCCCAATGTATTTTTGCTGGGAAAGTGCAATTTTAAGGAAGAATGGAAAAAGGACAAGCATATGAACTGTAGATCGTGAAGAATGAGAATAGTCTATGTGTTTAGGATTAATTTTGATTTTTGAGTGGTGATTAAGCATGAATGTGTGATTGTATGCACAAGGGTATGTATGGTTGATTAATGAGCATGAGACATGGGAGATTATTCTACTTGTTGTACCTAGTAAATCCTAACACTATCTGTGGATAGGGACTCCCTTTAGCATTGGTTGTTGAAAAGGGAGCGATTTTCTTTAACATTGGTTGTTGAAAAGAGAGTGATGTTCTTTTTGGCAAATAGTTGTACAAAAGAGAATGAATTTCGAGTTTTGTATCTTCTTTGGTGGGGGATAGATGTTCCACCTTGTGTGATAAGAAAACATGTCCAAAGCCAAAAGAGGGATGACTTGAGTATGCCTATAGGGGAGGCTACAAGTGGGCCTGTAGGGAGGCTACAGGTGGGAGGTAGGGTACAAGAATGTGACTGAGTCATGTCATGATGGAGTTCATGGTTTGGTAATGTTCATGGTGTTGTTCATGATTAGGATAATCATAATTGTGATATATCTATGATTACGATCATGGTGTAGAAGATGCTCGTGGTAATGTTATATTGACAGTGGTGTTACTATAATGGTTATAGTAGGTAATTAGCATAGATGTTAATGAGTGGATAAACTAAGGGTCTAGGTCTGAGATATTAGTGACCACATCGACGGTTAAAGATCAAGGATCGAGGATCAAGGATCATGAAGTGAAGATCGAGTAATTCATTATGATTGAATTATTCATGTTAGTGGATTAGGAACTCTATAGTTAACACTATTATGTATGGAGTGATTGTTTATGGTTGATATAATCAGTATTTTTTTATCTTGTAATTATGATTGTTTTAATGGTAACTTACTCCATATGTGTTTGTGTTTCTGTGTTGAGAATGATGTTATCGACAATGATAGTATAATGTGTTATACATGAGTAGATGACGTTACATATGTTGCTGAGGCATGATAGATTCGAAGATGACGGGGGACAACCTTGAGATTTTTTATTAAAGTTATTGTGTTTGAAATTTGAGATAATGTAATTGGAGTTCCATATTTCTTTTGTTATTTTCATTGTGAATAATGTAATTGGATAAAGATTTTGGAACTATTATGTTTTGAAATAAGTATGCGCATTTAATTATTTAGATTTTTGAAAAATATGTTTTCACATTATGATAAAAGTTTGAAATTTTATCAGTTTTTATAACCACTGGTTGTGACACCTTAAATTTTGAAGGAAGTGTTTGTTTTACAAAATCATATTATATTTTCAAGCACCATATTTCTAAAATTATTATCATTAATTTTTCATTATATTTAAAAAGGTTTTTGCTTATATTTTCTATTCCTAGAAATAGCTTTTAAATTCAAAATAATTTAAATAAAAATTTTATAGTTTATATATTCTCTTACGAATACCACTCTCATATCTTCATCATGGGAATTTATTACAATAACCTACAACTTGTGAATATGATTTCATGAAAATAAGAAAGTGAAAAATTTATAGTTGACAACTTTGTAATCATATGAGAATAAAAATGTGATATGTGAAAGAAAAAAATTAGGTAAAACACATCATTTCTAGGGTTTGTGTAGTGGTCAACTTTAGCATCGACTCTTCACCTTAAAGTTTTTGTAGAGTTAATGTTAATGATAACTTTAAACCAAATCAAGAGGCTTAAACCATTAAAGTTTGTTAAACGCCATTATGAACTTTGAAGAATCCAACACTCATAAGTCCAATGTTGAATATTCAACTAAGAAAAAAGATAGACTAAAAACAATGATATCAGCAGTGTAGTAATTTTAAATGAGTATATCTTAAGTATGTCTCTAGATAATTACAAAAANTATATATATATATATATATATATATATATATATATATATATATATATATATATATAACGGTTAATTTTAACATATTGGAATTGATATTGTTGTAAAGACAAAATTTATAAGTTGTGTTGATTATTGAATTGATAGTTGTTAGAGGTTGAATAACCTTATATATGAAAAATGATCATGTATTCGTGTTGTTTTCTTGTCGATGTATTTTTTCTTATAGGTATTAATAATAAATTTTTTATGATCTTACTTTATTTATTTTGAGACATATAATTTTATAATTTTATTATAATATAAAACTCTTATTATCAGGAAAAATTACATAACACATCTTTGTTATTAAAATTGAGTAATCATAAAGATGTAAAATGTTGATATTCATATGTATTTGAAGTTATGTCAAAATTAATGTTTTTCCTAATAAAATCTTCACAAGATAAAAATAAATTTATTGTCAATATTTTATTAAATAAAAAATATCTTTTTAATATTTAAAAAAATTGATGGAGGACTATTTCTTAATTTATTACAAAAAGAATTTGTGGAAAAATTATTAGAATTTAAAATATCTATGATAAAGTTAAAGAATAAAAGTTTGAAAGAATACATCTCCTTGAAGCTTATATGGTTGATTAAGCTTGAAATTGAATGAAAATGAAGATCATGGTTTAGAGCACACTTGAAGAATAATTTGATACTTAAAAAGTGTTTGTAATTATTTATTTATTTATTTAAACTAGCTAAGTGACTTGGTTCATTGGACGAGATTTTGGTTAAGTTTATTGACACTAGATAAACGCTCTCACTTAGTGAGCTCATCTCGTTGGGATAGCTCATCTTGTTAGGCGAGCTATCTCGTTGGACAAGTGTTCTCATTTGAAGATTGTGTTTCGAGTTGTATATGTTGTCCAATGTCTTTAAGTTTTCCTTGGGTTTCTTAAGATACTTAAACACTTATGGTCTATATATACTTCCATCCAAGATAGATGTAAACACTTTTGATAGTCATTATATGAATTTGAATTCATCAAAGAGAGGATTATCTTGGTTCTTATCTTAAGACATTGGTTCTTATAAAAAATTGAAATATCTATAATGAATCTTTATTGACTCATCAGTCTGCTACATTATGACATCTCCATTTCTATCTTCTTTTTGTTATGAATATGAATATTATATTGTAAGATATATTTGTTTCTGAACGTTGGCAATTTAAACTGAAGGTAAAATACCTTTTTTGGTCCCAGTTTTGGTTACAAATATTCGAAATGGTCCCCATTTTATTTTTCTGTTCAATATAGTCCTAAAAAACGTAATTATGTTCAATTTAGTCCTTTTTTTGTTCAATGTAGTCCTAAAGAATGTAATTTGTGTTCAATTTAGTCCTTTTTACAAACTCCGTGAACCACAAACAAGGACTAAATTGAACACAAATTACGTTCTTTAGGACTACATTGGACATAAAAAGGACTAAATTGAACATAATTACGTTCTTTAGGACTATATTGAACAGAAAAATAAAAAGGGGACCAGTTTGAATATTCGTAACCAAAACTGGGACAAAAAAAGGTATTTAACCTAAACTGAATATTATATTGCAAAAGATAATGATTCACAATGTTGGTGCATTCTGCAAATTCCTTGAATGGTTTCTATCCAGGTTTGAATGTCAGCTTTGTTGCTTAATCCCGCAAGCTCCGTGCACAACGTTCAATTTGGAGATTATGTTGTTGCCAACGTTCGTGTTTCAACATTAATATATATTAAAATATTATTTTTTCTAAAAGATATTTTGGACTTTTGGATCATAGGCCTGATCCATGAACTATATAAATAGAGCACTCCATTCACTACATAATCATCAGTTCTCATTCTCTCTTCTCTTTCTCTCATTCTCTCCTTCCTTTTATTTATTAAATTTATCCTGGGTTTCATTCTTTCTCTTTTTAAGAGATCTTTGCTACTCAGAAATTTATGAGAAGTTCATGTTGTATCTTGGGGACTTGCGCAATACACTGCGGATAAGTCTTTAAGGACAATTATCTGCACGTCTCAAAAAATATTTTGTTCGTGATTTTGTCAGTCTTTTTACAACACTTTTTGCATTCCTCTTTAATTTACTTTGTTTATGTTATAAAAATAATTAAGTTCAGAATCAAAATATTAAGATTATAGTTTGTCTTATGAAAACATTGGATTTTTTCACCTTGGATGTTGTTTTAATTGATAAAGAGAAATAAAAATTGATTGTTTTACATTTTATTCTTAAATAACATAATTATGAAATAAATAAATTATAGTATTACAATTTAAAGATAATCACTGATTATAAATTATTTTATGAGAATTTTTAAGTAATCACTCAACCATAAAGGTACAAATCAAGAAAGCACTAAGGTAATCATTCATTCTTTTAAGAAAAGATGGATAACAAACCAAACATTAATCATGAAGTTTTTTTTTTTTAAAGAATGACAACCTTTTTTTAAAAAATGTACTAAAAACAAAATGCTGAACCTGAAAAAAAAGGTAAAAAAAAAAAATCAAGAATTAGAAATCTTTTGCAGGAACAATGCAGCTAGATGTATAAAAGGTCTCAACCTTGATGGTACTCAATCATGAACAGTAGAGATCTAGAAAATTTTTATTGTAATATAGAAAATTAGAAAATAGAGTCATATAATTATATTTATGTCAGTCAAACAAGTTGAATACAAGCGGAAATTTAAAAAACTAAGGCTAGAAAATTGAAAAGGAGACAAATTATTTCGAAAGTCTTAAAATAATTTTTTTTTTGAGAAAACTTTCCAAAAGATCTTTCAGTTCCTTACTTTTAGTCAAAAAATCATGTTTGTATGCAATAAATTTTGACAACATTTATTAAAATGTTGTCTTTACTTTCGTGATATAGTTAATCAGTGTTAAAGTTCAAAGTTTGAAAATTATTGTAGATTCAAAGTTCAAAGTGGGTTCTAAATTCTTTAATTATTATAATTTTTGTGTAATTTACATGTGCATTTTAAAAGATAGAAATGGTTATTACCTGATAAAGATTTAAAAAATAAAAATATAAAAAATGCAATAAATAAATAAATAAATAAATAAATAAAAGCAGAGCGTGTGCATGATGCGAATGAAGGCGCAAAACATTCAATCGGAAATCAATGCGCAATCTTTTCTCATATTTCCATTTCCTAAAATACCCTCTATCTTCAAGTTTAAGAATGGGGTTATTTGAACAAGTTTTTCAATCTTTTTTAAAATATTGAAATGATTTTTTTATAATTTTAAAATAAAATTTTTAAAATTATGAAAGATAAGTTTCACAAAATAATTTATATAAATCAATTTAATTTATGAAAAAAANAGATAAGTTTCACAAAATAATTTATATAAATCAATTTAATTTATGAAAAAAAGTTATATATATATATATATATATATATATATATATATATATATTCTTAATATTTCTAATAAAGAACTTATGGGATAAAATCCATTTGAAGGAAAATGAAAAGTCTAGAGTAGAGAGTGACTGGTCCAAGAAAATGGGAAAAAAAAATGAAAATATTTTCCTTATTTGTAGAAAAAAAATATAAAGAATGGTGTCACTTTCTATTAGGTTTCAAACATTTTATTTTATTTAGTTAAATATGAGGAGAAAACGATGAAAATATGAAGTAAATTAGTATTTTTGAAGATTACTTTTCTCTTATCTCTCTACTTTTAATTTATCATTTTTAAAATAATTTTATTTTATTTTTATTTTATTCATTATTTAAATAAATAACTCAACTTTTTTACTATATTTCTTTTCTTTTCTTTTCCTTTGTTTTACTCACATGTAATTTTGTATACCTTCTTTATAACTCAACGATTGAAGACATGGGAATCATGATACTTGCATTCATTTTTACTTAATTAAAATTAAAATTTATTTAATTTTAAAAATAGTTTTGATAGTACACAAAAATAAGTAATTAAGTTATATCGTTTTATATAATTTTCCTTAATCATTTCCCTTTGCGTGTAAACTAGCAATATGGAATTTGTTGAAGAGTAACTGTATAAATAATAAAAGAATAAGTAATATTGTTTTAAAATTGGAAATTGACAGTTAAATAAAATAAAAATATTTCAAAATTAGACACTTAAGAGGAAATGAAAGAAATGTCATATAAAAGTTTTAATAGATATAAAAATTGGTGGTAAAAGTAAAATGAAAAAAATAAAATAAAAAATTAGTCATTAAGAAAAAGTAATTAACAATGTGAATACAAAGAAATAATGATCTAAGAAAAGTTGACTTGCTTTACTTTGACTAGTATTTTCAGACTGCGTACACGTTTAGTTTAGAAGAAGATTTCCACGATGGTACGGTTGTTGTACTTTTTAATTCCCCAAAATATTATTATGAGTATATTATTATTTATGACTTTCCAATACAATGAAAATGGCTTCAATTTTATTTTTAATTAGTTTAAAATTTTAAATTGAATCAAATTTAAATTAATCGATAAATTTTTATTCAGCATGAGATTTATTTTTATGTATTATGGATAAATTATATTTAATACATGAAAATTACTATTTTTAACAAAAAATTAACATTTTTCTAAATTTTAATCTAATTGGCCTAATTCAATCCAACTTGTTCAAGAGAATCAAGTTTAACATAAAACAGTAGAAACTCTATACCACATGTTCCAAATTCAATTCCTAAAAACTCGAATTCTAGCAATGATTTTTGTGTTTCAACATGGGAAATCAATTGAAATTTTGGTTTATCTCAACTAAATTTCGGTTTCAAATTTTCATTTCTTATATATATTTATATCATAAATATAAAAAATTAACATATAAAAATATAATAGTTATTTAATTATGTGTTGAATTAAAGAATTTGATATTAATATTAATTTATTTACAATAAAAATATAGAAAAGTTAGAAATAAATATATAAGTAATTAAAATATAAAAAAAAATTACTTCATAAATTAATAAAAATTGATTAAATAATATTTATATTTTGATATTATGGAATTATATCTCTAACATATGAAAATATGGATAAATAAAATTTGTGTTTGAAAAACATGAGAAGTTAGAAAATTTATTGTTTTATGTTGAAAAAATGGATAAATGTAAAAAAAATTATAAATAAGATAAAAAGTAAAAAGACAATTTTGAATTTGAATTAAAACCATATGTATAAGCAAATATTAGTTTTTTTTTATTTGGTCATGGTATATTAAAAAATACGGTATAATTAATGACGAGACTTTGGATTTTGAAGAAAAGGATTGTTAGGAGAATAATTTTCTTTTCTTGGTGTTTGATAATAAGAATATTTGTTATATTTTGATATTCATTTTAGTCATAATTTTTTATGATTTTGGATGATTTTTGAAATTTCTTCTACTTATTAGGACAAATCTGTGTATCTTTCTATGTTCGTTAATAATTTTTGTTATTAAGTTTTTTTAAATAAATTGTTGAAAACTTTATTTACATGATAAAATCTCTACAAAAGATTGATGTATGTTTCAAAATCGTGGTACACTTGTTTGCATGCAATAAGCATGTGAAAGTAAGGTATGTGAAAATTTCACAATTTTTCACAATAACACCTTGTTTAATATGATGACATATGTTTCAATTGTTTAAAGCTTACTAGAGCTGATATTTTCTCCACCAAGAATCATATATTGTTGCTATCATATTCAAGCATTATGTGAGTGTTTGATTTTGAATAAACATCTTCTAGTACCTTTGGTGTAACTTAAAAATATTCATGATCAACGTTAATCATTATAGAAATTTTCTTCCTCTTTGTGTGAAAATTTTGTTGCACCTAATATATGTATCAATGATCCTAAAAATATTTGAAGATTCCTTATTTTTTAGGACCGAATTGATAGATTTAGCTAGGTTGGCCATTGAGTGTCTCCATCGTCCACCTTCGTTCCATGCAAGTGTCATTTCTTTTTAGGATTTTTGTTAATCTAGTTTTTGACTTTTGGACTTGATTTCCTTATTATGTTGTAATAGTAGTTTGTGCAAGACAAAGTCATTTCATACGTTGCACATGCAATGAAACAAGTTAAGTTGAAAATTGGTACATTTTCTTCACTTCTCTTAATGGCTTTCTCCATTGTGTGCAGATGTTCCAATTAATCCTGTACATTCTTGTTCTACACAGATAACAAGGACAAAGTATACAAGCAAAATAACATTTTACAGTACATGCATTAAATAACATTAAATGTTTTGAACGTTTATAGACATTAATTTATATGTTTGTTCAAAACATCATGTCATACGTCTTGTCAATGATTAATGCATCGTTCAAGTATAACGTTCAAGAAAAGTTAGACTATGTATGACATGTTGATAGTAGACCATGTAAAGCATTATACACTTGTGAATGAAAAATTGTTTTACATTTAGAATTTAACGTGCTTTTCATTAGACGATAGAAGACGCTTTAGCTTATAACACTATGTTTAGATATAAGACATTAACCTTCCGTATGTTTATGATTCTCAAGAATAAATGTTTCGATTAGAAAGCTTGATAACACGTCTTATTGTTTTTCACATATATCTTAGACAGCTTTGTAAACTGTTTTTCTTTTCAATACTTCATGAATAGAAATCCTTAAGCATATTGACACAAAAGGTTCATATAGGCTTTTCTTACTGATCAGACGCTTCCTGTAAGCAACATGTTAGACGATATAGAATTTAGGGAAACATTGTTTTGTATGTTCTTATTTTGAAAAGACTTTGCATTAGCACTTGGATGATTTGCGTAACTTCTCTTATAAAAACTTAGGTTTTCATTTTGATTGAGCAGACACTTAGACGCATTAGGTCAAGTAGGCAATTTTCTTTAGGAAAGGATATTTCATTTAATGCTTCCTGTCAAACTTTAAAACATGGGTTGCTTATACGGTATATTCTCTAGACGATCTTGTCTTAACAAGCATAGTCTGTTTTGTCCTGACCCACCCTCAGCCCATCAAAAATGGGTCGAGCTAGGTTGACCCACCACGAATATACAGGGCATAAAAGTTTTAAATAATTTTTATTTTTTAAAAATTTGTTTGTATATATACAAATAAAGACATATTTAAAGCATATTTAGTCGTATCAATATTTTTTAAGCTTTTAATTGATTAATTAATATTTTTAATTGAATAAATTAAAATAATTATTACATTACATGTTTAATTATTCTAATACAAAAAATAGTTAGAACATACTTTATAAGTATTTATGATTTAAATTGTAATAGTATTGCATATTTATATCTTTGCAAAAATATAATATAGAAAATTTAATCTTTTCAGTAATTTTAGTTTTAATTTTTAATTTAAAAATAAAAAATTAGAAACAAAATGGGTTAGCAAGCTAAGGGTAGGTTAACCCACCTTTACCCTGCCAATTTGGCAGTCTAGGCTGGCCAGGCCAAAATGGACGGGTGAGTTGAAAATTCCATCTCAACATGTCCTATTTTAGTGGACTGACGGGTTAGTCAATGAGCCATAACCCATTTTGATGATGATTGATTTTCTTCAAATATTGGTTTGCTTGTCTTTATGCTCACTATTGAATAATTTAATTTTCAGTTTAGTGGTTGTTTTACTAGTGGGTTTGTAAAATTTTACTGAACTTAGCAACACATATTGCAGCTCCTGAAGATTGTAAGTATCTTTGTTTTTGACTTTTATTCATGAATACATATAATAGAATCCCTATCTATGTTTAGATAAAATCGTTCAGAGAATAAATCATGTAAATAACTTTAATCGAAATAGTGATGAGAATGAAAAGCTTTTTACAATAGTAACGTCTAAAGAACAAATATTTTATAATGTCTGAAGTCAAGCTTATAAATAATGTTTTCCAGACTAAACGATTTAAATGAATCAGAAAATCATAAACAATGTCTGAAAGAAAGTATCTCTCTTTGGATTCATTTAATATACTATATCAGCAAAACAAGCTAGTGTCTTGTGCAAACAGAAGTCTATCTCTTATATAACATTAAAGTCAAATGAAGTTTTTATTCAATATAGTGTTATATCAAGCAAAGCTTTCTAAAGAAAACATCATCTGATGAATCACCATTAAACGTTTAGCCTTTGGAAAATCATCCTATGTTTATACCATTTGATTATTGTACATGGTATATGACTTACTAAACGATACATTTATTAATGAAATGACAAATGATAAAATGTCTTGAACACGCTACATTGTCTAACGTTTATCAATGCTAAAGACATTTAACTCTTGTACAAAAAAGTACTTTGATGCTTGTATACTTTGTTTCTTGATATCAGTCCAGATTAACAAAGAAGAATGATATGATCAGAATCACTACATCCAAGAAAAAGACATTGTGAGAGAAGAAGAACATTCTGGGAATGTTTCTCTTGAAGCCATCTGCTTTGTCACATCATACTCAAGTTTTGCTTAAAGTTATAAGAAAAAGCTTTGAACCCTACAAAATAGACTCTAGTCTGACTTCGCATCAAAAGGCTACAACTCTCTAGAAGTCAACTTCTCTATCTAATAGTCATCTTTCAAGAAAAGTTATATATAGAAGAAAGCTTGATGAGAAGAAGATGATGGTAACGCAAGAAAGATAACATAAGAAGAATAACAATGTGAATAAAAAGAAAAGTTTGTAGTGCTCATATATCATTTGAAGCTCAATATCTTTTGAGAAACAAATCTTAGCAGAACACAAAACACTTCATATTGTTTATATCCTCTCCTTAAACGTTATCATCTGTACTTTTGTTCATAACACTGTTTGTGTTCTAAATTTTGAAGAGAATTAAAACACTTGTCTAGACGTGTTGTCCAGGTTTAGATCTAGGAGTGGATAAACTCGGTCTAGTCATGTTGACTAGGAAACCAAGAGTAGTTAGAATACATGTTGTAAACCAGGAGTTGTGAAAATACTGGACGAGAACCTGAAAAAGTAAAATTCGTGTAATCTTGAAAAAGATTAATTGAACCTCTTAAAAGAGAATTAAACGTAACTTAGATTGAGTGAACTAGTATAAAAATATGTGATTTATCACTTTTCTATTCTAAACATTTTTCATTTACTCGTCTTATATAACCAGCGTCAAAACATTTTTTTTATATACACTCCCGTTATTCAATGTTGATTTATAAAAAAATTTGAAAAATACTATTACCCCTATCCCCTCTAATGATTTTTTCTGTATTTTTAATCCATACACGTTATTTTGTAATATTCCATTATACATTAAAACCTTTCTTTTTGTAATATATCTACTAGAAATTTGATCTTATAATCAACTATTTATAAATATATTTAGGTAAAATAATAATGAAGATAAAAGAAGACTTGCGTACAAAAGTTCCCAATCCTTCCGTTTATTATTATTTACTACACTGTTGACAAAAAGAGTAAATAAAATGGACAGGAGTCACACATAGTAAAATAAATAAATTGCATTATTTTTGTATTTTCCAAATTATACTTTTTATTTTTTTAAGATAATAACGCAATTAAGTTTTTTAATATATGTGACAAACGTGTCCATCATGCACGTGTTTTTTATTAATTGACAAACCAGATTCATTTTATATAGTATATTTTATTAAACACAAAATAACAAGTTTAACAATCCATTATCATGTAAACAAACTCGTGTTCAATTATTATTATTTTTTTGTACTTTTATCTAATCTTGAATAAGTACACAGGTTTGGATTTTTAAATGTTTTGTATAAAAATGTAATTGTTATAACATTATAATGCTAAAAGAAATTATTGTTATTGTTATAGTAGAAATACAATTGTTGTTGTGCGTTTGTTCAGATCTTACGCATTCTTATAATCTTTTTTTAAACAAAGGTATATATGTATTACTACTTTTTTATATATATATATATATTTTAATTTATTTTATTTATCCATCTAAAAAATTAAATATATTAGTTATTCTAATTATAAAAGTTATATTATCACAAAACAATATGATTATATATAAAATAAAATATTATGTTATTATGAGCTGAGCTGGTCGATCGGGTACGATTGTGTGCTGAGTGGAATGAATCAAACGATCCGGGACTGAAAAGAACCTTGCAAACACTTAGTCACGATAATAGTTGAACAGAATTAAGGCGTAATCAATATGGTAACTACTATTGATGAGTGGTTAGAGGTAATATTAATGATCATTAAGAAGTAAATTAATTTATCAGATTTTTTTAATTCTATAAATAGAGGTTTAATTTCGAGATAAACTTCACATTCATAATTAAATTACTTTAAAACATCCAAAAACAAATTTTAACTTGAACGTCAGTGTATATTCTATAGATCACCCTCACACCTATCGGTCATACAAAATAGAGAGAGATGAGTGAACTTTCGACAAGACAGAAGCAGTACACAAGCACAATTCTCTTCCCAATCCAATAGAAACATATTCTAAACTCTTCATAGAATGTTAGTAATTATTTTTCTGATCTTGGTGAAAGTTTCTTCTATTATGCATTAGTTTATTTTCTATTTTTCGTTTTAACTTTACTATGTTTTTGTATTTTTTTTGTTTCTTATACTTTCTTATGAATTTTATATTATGATTTAAAAATATTATTAAGATAGAAAAATAAGTTATTTACACCAAATCATGGTATCACATACCATAAACACTGTTATTTACTATAGATGATAAAACTCAATTGGACATGACATCATTAAAAGCAAGACAAACAATAAAAACAAATTAAAGTCAATAAAATTAACTATGCACAGTGACCTATTTAAGCCTTCAACAATTTTGAGGTTCATTGAATCTTGAGAAATGACAAACTACACGTTTGGAAATACACACAACATTAAATGATAAAAAAAAATTTACAAATTAAAGTCAATAGATACATGATATACAGTGACCTAGTATAGCCTTCTTAAGGATATTTCATGTACATCGAATCCTCAAGTTGAGAGTGATGAGGAATTAGTTGAGCAATGGCAAAGGTATTCACTAGAATACCTAAAAGGACACTTTTAGCACTCAAAATAAAAATAATGGTAGAATTTGCCTAAGGTAGAGAAAGGGTAGGTCTTGAAAGAGATGCTATTTATAATATTATAAGGAATTGTGTAAGATAAACATGGAGATTCTAAAAACTTATATAGGGAGGTTTGAAGTAGGCCTAAACTTTATTCTACATACTAGGTTGGACAATTCAATATTTTAGTTATGTTGACTTCTACCATGTTTTATTTGTAATATAGGTTGAAAGTTCTTTGTTGCCTCGATGTAAAACTCCTATCTTTAAATAAATCTATTTTTTGATGGTTTTAAATATATCATTGTATGAATAAATTATAAATTAAAGTATAAGAAAAATTAAATCATCTATCTAATTTTTATTCTGACAAGTTTATTTAATTGTATAAAAAAATTATATATTTTTTTTATTAAATATAATTTTAGTCTTTAAACTTAACGTAGAATTGGAATTTGCTTATCTCCCAAACTCCAATACATTTTGTTTCCTAAATTTTAAAAATAAATTAAAATATATTTGAATAGGTTAAGATAACAACTTTATTTTAACAAAAATCATTAGACAAATTATCTCTTTAATGAAAGATGGTTGTTAAAAAAAATGTCTAAGAGAAAAATATTTTTGAACATCTTTATTTGATGAAAACAACTTTATAACAACATTTTCTAGACTATATTGTCTAATGAACAAAGTTTTATAAGCAATGTCTAATGAAAGAAAACATATTTATTAAAGAATGATCTAATAGACGATATGTGCTACAAACATCGTTTTACAAACATCTAAACATTTAAATAGACAACATCTTATAAGCAAGCATTTTATGAACAAAGTCGCCTATCTTTTTGTTAACACTGGAGCTTAAAATATGTTTTATTCAAACAATGTTTATTCAAGCAAGTGTCTCACAAAATGTATCGTCTAACAAAAGCACATTAAACACTACATATCTCAAAAAACTTTTGAAAAAACATTTATTGTTTTTACACCATCTGATGATCATATATGTTGAATGCTTTACTAAACAATGCATTTATTAATGAGTTGACATATGATAAAATATTTTAAACACGCTACATATTTTAACATTTATCAACGTTCAAAATATTTAATGCATGTATGATAAAGTTTTTTGGTGCTTGTATATCTTGTTCTTGAAATTTGTTTAGATAAAAAAAAGTACAAAGACTTTATCAGAATCACTATACTGAAGAAAAAGACGTTAAGAGATATGAAGAACATTTGGGAAATGTTTCCCTTGAAGCCTTCTATTCTAACACATCGTACAAGCTATATTTTAACAAAGGCTATGACAAAAATTGTACTTCTACAATGTAAACTTGAATTTGACTTCTCACTTAAAAAGGCTATCAGCTCTACATGAAGTCAACCTCTATGTTTAACGGCCATCTCTGAAGAAAAGTTATAAATTAACGAAAATTAGAAGAGAAACAAAGAAGGATAATTTTGAGATCATTTGAACGTTGAAACAAGCTTGTTGTTACTATGCTCATATATCGTTTGAAGCTATATTTTCTAAGAGAATGAACTTAGCAAAATATTAGATTTCATTGTACTGTTTTATCCTTTCTTTGAGAGTTATCCATCTGTATTTGCTCATAACACTAATTGTGTTCTACATTATGAAGAGAATCAAAACACTTGGTGTTTATCTTAGTTGAGTTAAACAGTCTAGACAATTGTCTAGGGTTGAGACCAGGAGTGGTGCTAATACTCGTTATAAACCAGGAATGGTTAAACTCAGACTAGTCATGTTGACTAGGTGAACCAAAATTGGTGTTAATACTCATTGTAAGTGGGGAGTGATTAAACTCGAACTAATCGTGTTGACTAGGTGAACCAAGAGTGGTGCTAGTACCTATTATAAACCGAGAATGGTTAAACTCGGACTAGTCGTTTTGACTAGGTGAACCAAGAGTGGTGTTAATACTCGTTGTAAACCTGGAAAGGTAAAACTTGTGTAATCTTCGTAAAGATTAGTGGAACCCCTTAAGAATGTTTAAGGGAGAACTAGACGTAACTCAGGTTAAGTGAACCAATATAAAATTTGTGTTTTATTGCTTTTCTCCTTCAAACATTTTCTTAAAGCTCTTTTTAACACCATCGTCTAAACATATCTTTTGCTATCAATATATATATATATATATATATATAATTGTCATACTAAAACATACAAAGTAAATTATAATTTAATAACTTATATCTAAGAATACAGGTAATTACAAATCAATTGTATCTTAATGAAACCATGTAAATTTGTAGCATTCAAGTCCTTCATAAAAGACCTTCACAAGGACTTATATTGATTAAGTATATCTTAGTGACTAACACTTGACCCATATAAAACACAACTAGTAAAAATCAACCTTAATTTCTTGTGTCATGATGGTTCCTTTTATTTATTGTAGAAAATTTTGACAAAAGGCTTCAACTATGTCTTTATATTATTAGATCATTAGTGAAACGAAAAAAAAAACACTCTTTTCTATAATGAGTTTTAAGTTCAATATTACGAATTTTGGGATCAAAATATCATCTTAAATATCTCTCACAATATGTCCATAAAGGGTCACAATTCACCTATAATGAGCAACACAACCATAAAAGATAACACATTCGTAAAAGGGTTACTATTTCATACAATTATCATATACAATATACAACATAATGCTTATCATACAAATTCATGTATCTCATCATCATCAACAAGAATTAAATAACACATTCATATAAACATATCAATCTCATACACACACACATATACATCATCATCATCATCATCACATGTTACATCCTTAAATAGAAGAAGACTTTCTCCTATGAGTGACTCACATTTGTTAAGCAACACCAAGTCTAGAGGAAAGGGTTAGTTTTTTCTCTCCCTAGTCTAATACTCATTAAAATTTTGATTGACCATTACTTAAGAGTCGTTCTAAAACTTGAACAACATTAATTATTGAATACTCATCGAGTTCCAAAGAGGCATCCCTCACTATCATCAACTCTTAAGCGACCACATTATATCACTTAACTTGACAGAATTGCATGGTCTCATAACTTCTAAAATTCCATGCACCACCATCACTTAATAATGCTTAAGTGATATCTTGTTACTTGAACATCAAGTTGTTTTAAAAGTGATATCTTGTTACTTGAACATCAAGTTGTTTTAAAAGTGATATCTTGTTACTT
>NC_028356.1:29710553-29759397 GCF_000741045.1 Vigna radiata var. radiata
AAAGTGATATCTTGTTACTTGAACATCAAGTTGTTTTAAAGGAGAGAGAACTTTCTTAGCCTATCTCCTACTCAAGCCTTAATTCATCACTTCGAATATATATATATATATATATATATATATATATATATATATATATATATATATATTATCTTTAGTTAGTTCGTTATTATTTCTTATTTATTCAATTTAGTCTATATTTTTTTTATTATAAATACAATGCATTATATTAAACTTCTGAAATTTTTAAAATAACTTACTCAATGATCCTTTTTACTTACAAAGTGTGAGATCTGATTTCATCTTGTTCAACTATTTTCTATATCATATTTAAAATCATGACACTCTTAAATCATTTTCTAACTAAGTCCTTAAAAAATCATCAAATAATTATAAATAATTAAATAATAATAATTACGAAAACTTAATATGGTATATTAATGATGTTTTAAATTTTTTGAGTTAAAATTTCAAAGACAATAATTTTTAATTCAAGAAGAAAGAAAAACCAATTTCAAGGAATAAAACTATGTAAATTTATTTATAATTTTTCAAATTATTGTAGCTAGATTATATATGTGGTTTACAAATATAATATTAAATAATAAAATAATAAAAAATAAAATATTTATTCATTATATATTCTTTCAGACTCAGACACAAGTACACGAACTATCTCTCATTATTATTATTATTATATTTATACATATACCGTAAAGCAATATATTCTCCATTAAAGTTTAAGATTGAAGAAAAGGAATAGTGACATTGACAAGGAGAATAGTAACAAAGGCCGAAAAGATAGTTAGTGATATTTAGGAGATTCTCTTGTGCATAAATACACTCACAATATGCTAATTTGTCTTATCCTTTCTTTTACAAATAAAATCTTCTTTTTCTTCACATATTTTTATAACTCTTATTCTAAAGATACAACCACCAAAATCACCTCACAATTATTATCACTAAATAATTAATTATGTAAAATTTACATATAGATATTTTTAAATGATATTTGAATTTTTGAATTTCTAATAATCCTACATAATGTGCATCATACAATTTATTTATTTATTTGTTTTACATTATATTTCTACAAAAATAAATAAATAAAAATTTAAGAACTTTATTCTTTTACTTTTCCGAATTAAGTGAGTCATCATCAATGTTCGATATTATAGTGAAATAAAACGAAACTGCGTTTGCGTGTTGCGCATAAAGCAAATTACTCAAACTCCATTATAACAAGCTTTTCTTTTCTATAAGATTATAAGATTTATATGATCATATCTAATATTTGTTAATATATACTTGTATAACATCACTTATCTTGTCCTTTTTCTACTTTTCTTTCTTTTTTTTTTTATTTGTTTAATGTAAATATGATCGAATGGAGATGTAGTGAAAACAACATTACTAATGGAATTGGTTAATCGAGATCAAAACAATATAAATTACTGAAATTACGATGTAAACAATTATAAATTACTATAAATGATTATATTGTATGTACAGTAAGAAAAAAAAAATGATAATAACTGAAAAAATAAGCTATAAATGTGTATTTTTTTTATTTATCTTATAAATGTTTCAGATTAAGTTAAAATTAGAAAATATGAAAAATAAACATTATCAATTGATTCTTTTAGTACTTTTTTTACTAATTTTTTGATATTTCCATTCAAGCGAATCATTTTTCTCAAACAAAAATATAATAAAAATCCAAGCTTAATTTTCAATTTTATTTCGCTTAAGCAAAGGATGATTCTTTTAAGTAAAAATAGCACTACAATTCCATACTTGATTTGCCATATTTTGGCACAAGCAAGACAATTTTTGCTCAAGCAAGGTAATTTTTACTTTGGCTAACTATTTTTTAAAAATAAATAGAACTTGAAAAATTTCTTTCTTCCATCCTCCTCTTAAGGTGAAGATTCATTAATTCATTATTTAAAAGTTTTGGATGGACGTTGATCCATGCACCTTTACGGTTTTGGACCTCCACTTCCTCCATTTTTTTTTAATTTTTTTTATATTGCAAAAATAACTTTTTATATACTTTGTAATTTACATTTTTAACCCTCTTTTATTTAACTAACCTAGATTTCTTACTTTCCCATTTTCAATTTCACTCCCTCCCTCACAGTAACACAGCACCTCCATCTTTTCACTCTCTCCCTCACGGTAACACAACACCCCCACCTTCCAGATTCGTTTCCCTTCACTCTCATTTTAATTTTTTTTAACCTCTAACTCCCAACTCTTTTGTTTGTGCATTTTGCGGTGGTGCGGCCTGGGTGTGCGGCGGTGTGGCCAGCGGGTTTGTGCGGCAGTTCGGCGGTGCGGTGGTGCTTCATTTCTGCCGGTTGGTCTTTGAGATGTTAGTTTTTCGTCTTCTTCCGCCGCTTGATAGAGAAGCTTCCGTTCGTTTGGGTTTCTTCTTCCACATGTTGCTGGTTTCTGCCGCTTTGCACTAGAGCTTATTTTTTCTTTTGGTTTCTTGAGCGTTGTCTTGATTTCTGGTTGTTTTTTTTTTTAAATGTATGTAACAGCGTTTCAGTTGTGTGTGCATGAGGTTTCTGGTTTTTGTGTTTTTTTGTGTGAGGATTTATGAGTGCTAGGAAGAAGAAGACGTCAGACATAAACGAATGTCACACATTGGTTTGGACATAAAACGGATGTGGATATCCGTCATGAACGTTTAGGAGATTGGAATTAAAATTAAATTATAAAATAAATTTTACTTAAGGGTATAATAGGAATATAAATAAAAAATAAATATATAAATAAAGAAAGAAGAGATAAAAGTGGGATGGGGAGGTGGAGCACCAAAACGTGGAGGTGTGGAGATCAACGCCCGTTTTGGATTGATAGTGATGTCAATCCCTTATATGATTGGGCTCAAGTCTCATCGTTGTTGTGTCTACCTAATGAATCTCCTCCTCGATAAACTCAACAATTGCTTTATATGATTATTTGAGTAAATTTTTAGATTTTTTGGCAACAAAGAAAAAAAAATATATAGAACTATAATTATGAAAATAGAGTTGGATGATTACTTAGAAGATTATAATTTGCAATTACACTAGAGTTTGATATCTTATCCTAATGGAAAACAAATAGGCTAAAGTTTCCAAGCCTTCAAGCAATTTCAAGGGATGTTTTAGCTATTCTGTTAACAATTGTAGCTTTTGAATCTACTTTGAGCATTAGTATTCAGAAATTAAGTTCTCATCGTAGTTGACTTCATTTTATTAATTAAGCTTTGTTGTACAAAAGAAGTTGGCTATGAAACTTAAACAATCTATGTAAGTTACATAATTTATATTTATTGTTAGTAATTTTTTATGAATTATCATTTAATATTCTATATTTGATGTTTGTAGGGGTTAAAAAATTAAAAAAGAAAAAGATGTTCTAATGAGTGAAAATGAATCTAACGATGATGAAGGTATATTTTATTCTAGTAACTAAATGTTTACCTTAAAATTATCAAAAACATCAAATGTGTACCTTAAAAATACATCATAAAAGTAAGGATCAAAGAAAGGTTAATATAAATTTATTATATTACCTTATAAATTTAAGGTATTTTAACAATTTAAAATTAAGACCCATATTGAGATAAAAATGAGGTGGATATGTATATATGCATCCATCTCCATACTAATTTAAAAATATCTATTATTCATATACATACGTAGTTAATGTGAAGATTCCCCATTTAAATCAAAATGAAATGACTCAATACTTATCAAGACAAGTTCATTTATCATTCTTAATTTTAAATCAAAATTTTAAATAAATAAAGATATGAAAATGTAGGAATAAAATTTAGAATTTCATATCTTAGTTCATTTTAAGCCTTTATACCAATAAAACTATTCTCTACACTCTCTCCAAGGCTTTAGAAGATTCTAATTGTTGATGTGCTATCATATTATATTTTTGAGAAGTTGGAATGGTAAAGAGCTTTCTGGGTATAGGGAGGATTATATGTGTAGTATATACTTTTGGAAACAGTACAAAATTAATTAGAAAGATTAACATATTTGTATTTGTTGAAGAAAAAACAAATATTTAATTAATTTTAAATATTGAAGCATTTAAATTTAAAAAATTTAATTCAAACTAAAATGGTTTATTTAATTTTGTTATAATTTTAGAGGAAGAGATATGGATGAAAAGACGTATATATGTAAATTTGAGTAGGAGAGATGAATAGGTATTTTCCATGCACGGTGTTGTAGAGTTGTTGAAGTCTATTAGGGTTTAGGTACAACTGGTACATATATCTATATCTCTGTCACTGTCACATGTTGCCTTCTTTTTAGGTTAATTAATCACTGCAACTCAACGTCTCCCAATTTCTTCCAACTTAATGCACACTTAATTCTATCACTTTTCCGTACTATATTAATAAGTAAAAAAAAAAAAAAAAAAAAAAAACTAGAGCTGTCAAAACAGGTAATCCGATTCGATCCGACTCGACTCACCACGGATTAGTCATTTAGTGAGTCAACTCAACCTGATTCATTTATTAACAAGTCAGAAAAATTTGATTTTAGTTCGACCCACCACAGATAGGTGGGTAAACCGGTTAACTCACTATTTCATTTAATTACAATTTTTTTTAAATAAAAAAATTACAAACTTTCTATATTTAAATTTAAACAAATTTCATTTTTAAAAAATCATGTTAAACTCAAGACAATTCAAAATAATAATAAAAAGTACAATATAATCCAAATGTCATCCAAAAACAAACACAAAAAACATACAAATAAGTTTCTTATATGCCATAAGTTTCATAAATAAAATAATAAATTCAAAAAATGAAATTAGGTAGGTGGGTTGGTGGGCCAACCCAGCCCATCACGGGTTCAACCCGCATGAGCCGGGTTTAAATGAGCCGGGTTGAAATCTGACCCGCATAAAAAAATTTAATTTTTTCAAACCCAATCCGACCCAAACCCATGATGAGCTAGATTGGCTCGCGGATTGTGACCCATTTTGACGACTCTAAAAAAACTTATTTTAGAATTAAATTCATAGGAAAATTTATTAATTATCTTTTACCTTTTATATTTTATATTTATTCTCATTTTTATTGAAGGAGTTAAATACTTTATTATTAATCTAATGTGATTCCATTCAAATCTACAGTAATAATGTTAAATCCCAAACCATCAAACTTTCCAATTCATGAACAAATACAGAAACATGTATTTTGTTGCATTATAAAATGTTTAATATGGTTGACTTTCGAGAACTTATACTGTGAATTGGTACAAAGTTTATGCATTTCACTTAAAAGTATAATCTAAAAATATAATTAACTCCTCTTAATAATTACATTTATATTTACAAATAGATGTGTTAATTTGGTTGGATTATCCAATTATTTAACTTGACTGAATTCAATTTAATTATATTAGTTTAGGTTTCTTCTATGATTGAATTTAACTATATTTAATCTAAATTAATACACTCTTTTATGGTTAAATGATAAATTCACTATCAATTACTTGATACTCACTCTTATATCTATATTATGTATAAATTATGTTTTTTATATATATCGAAAGGATAAATTCTTTATTGATAATTTCTTGAAGTTTAAAATAAATTTTATAACCATAATGTGTGATCGTTTCCTCAATCATGGATTAAACGGTGAATTGGTGAAGATAAATAACCCAAATATTAACTTATAATTCAAGTATAATTACTTAAAATTGGATTGTGATTAGTTCTTTGTTAATTAAAAACTTACTTTAAAATTGTTTGAGGTAAAGAGACAAGTGATTTGTATTTATTACATTATTAATATTAAATATTTAGATAACTTTGATACCATATTGTCTTGTATAGATATCTTTCAAACGGTTTGGAAAAGAAGTTATGAGAAAATAAATATTTTAGGATAACTTTTGGACTTATACGACTTAATTGATGATAATTGTATTATTTTTTAGTTATGTTGTTATTTTAAAATAATTTCTTTTAACCGAAAAAATAACGAATATTTTTTAAAACTTTGCTTCTATTAACTTAATTCGATCAAATGCAGAGAAAAATAAATTAGATAGGATTGAGTTTAACATAAAATAAAATCATCTCAATGTAATTCGATGTTTCTTTAGCGGATTTAATAATAAATTTGTCGAAATTTTATGAAAATAAAGCCACAATATTACCCCTGTATAGAATGATACAATTCATATAACAAATTATTTGTATTTAACATTGGGTATAAAATTTTGTTGAGCTAGAAATAAATACATAATTAAAAAATGAAAAAGAAATAAAATTGGTAAAATAATTAAGTTATTGACTATTGTTTGGTATCAGCTATTGACGATTGTTTTTGTCAACACGCGGCAAAAGTCATATTATTAAGAGTTCCAGTCATTTTAAAATATTAGTAATTAAGAATATTCAAATATCTCAATAAATAGGAAACAATAATATTCTAAGAATAAAGTGATTGTTAAAAGAGGATATTGACATTATTGGCTTGTGATTAAAACTTTAGACTATGTTTTGTCCAATCATTTCTTTAAGGTTCTTTAATGTTAAGTCTACAAGAGCTTTCAAAATAAATTTTATTTATCTATTTCTTAGTCATAAAATTCATTTTAAACTAAATATTCTTTCAAAAATTTTAAAAAAAAATGTTGAATTTATTGAAAATGGATTATCCCATTATAAAAATACAAATAAAAATATATTAATTAACACGAATCTACTTTAATGATTAAGAAATATATAGAAGTATTAACATATGAACATTTACAATTCTATACTTTAAAAATATAAAATTAGTTCAATAAAAACATTTAAATATTAAATAATATTGATAAAATAAATTAAAATATTAATTATGAAAATAAGATATTTTAAGCTTTTATAATATTGTTTAAAAACTTATAAGGTAAAATATAATTAATTTAGATAGAGTTCAATATGTCAATTACTAAAAATAATTCAATAAATAATATTTCGAGAAAATATTCACATAGGAAAGAAAAAACTTAACTTGAAATCATGAAAATTAGAATTAAAATCTAAATTAAATTTATCTAAAAAAGTAATATTTTAAATTATGAAAATTTCATTTCACTATATTATTTAATCATTTACCAATATACTTGATAATATGTTGTCAAGTTCAATTCTTTTACCAATTTATTAAGTTTTAAACTTTGAAATAAATTAGTCTTCATCATTCATACATGTCATCGGTGAAACATAAAGAAAAATACATTGAACACTTTATGTTATTTGTTACTATGAAATTAAAAATATATTATTATTATTATTATTATTATTATTATTATTATTATGGTCTTTTAATATAAGTCTCTTCTAACCTAACCTACATTAGTGCTAAAATGTTGTTTAACGTCACCCATCAGACGTCGGTTTCGTGATAAACCGACGTCTATTATTTCACGGTGGCATTATCGTAAATATATTGGTAAACTAGACGTCCGTTTCGATGTTAAGCGACATCTATGACATGATAGACGTCGCACCTGCCTCAAACCGACGTCAAATTGCCTGAGGTATGTGATAAGACAGACAATTCGAAGTCGTCTAGAAAAGGGCACCGGCGTTCCAGTCTTTGACAGGAAATCAAACGTCAAACGCTTCAGCTTCAGACGAGGAATAGACGTCGGATCCCCTAAACAAGCAACGTCGACTAGGGCTACAATTAATGTTCTTCACCAAATTCCCAAGTGCTTAAACGTCACGTAGTCAAACGGCGACGTCTAAGGCCTATCTGAAAGGCGGGAAGACAAAAATCCTTCAATTTAGACGTCGGTTCGGAACGTAATCGACGTCTACGTTCCTGTAATTGATTATTTTCACCAAATTCTAGGGTTTTAGACGTCGGCTAGGAGGAACACCGATGTGAATTACCCTGACAGGAAATCAAGCTTCAATCTTTTTCAGCTTCTTTAAGAAGAATAGACGTCGGATCCCGATCAAACACTAACGTCTATAGACGCTGGTTTCTGGCGCAACCGACGCCCAATTTCATTTTAAATAAACCACAGACCCTTCTAACCACTCAGTTTTTGATCGCGTCTTCATCTCTTCTCCTTTTTCTCTGGTTCTCCTCTTCTTTTACTCCCTTGCGCACCTCTACTTTTTATCTCTTCCGGCATTGCATTGTATTTTGTCATAACGTCATTGTCTTCGTCTTCTCCTTTTTCTCTCTTCATCCCAAGTGCATGGTTTTTCTTATGCTTATCGTTTAAACTTTCTTTAGTTTTTTATCGATTATCTTGTCGTTCAACTGATTAAATTTTTTTTGTGTTGTGTTTTAGTGCAGTTTTGATCCACTCTTTTGGTAACATAGTGCAACATTCTCCCTTTGCTAGTTTCCTCACTAAAAGAGTGGCGATCTTTTGAGTTTTCTAGTTCTTCCGACCCAAAATGGAACTTGGGTCCTTGTCTACTTCTCGACACCGTAATTTTTTCTGTTGTAGTTGAATAATTGGAAGTAGCCATGGACCCAGGTTCGGTTTTGGGTTGAAAGCACTAGAAGACTCAAAAGACGCAAGCTTTTTTTTGGGGAAACTAGCGAGAGGAGAGTGTTGCACAATGCTACCGAAAGTCTGGATCAAAACTACACTAAAACACAAAGTCGTTGTTAGACGTCGGTTAAATTCATGCCCGACGTCTATAACAACATAGACGTCGGTTAGTGTCATTTTAAATCTCTTTATATATTCAAGTTGACGTCGGTTTAATCATAGGTGGACGTCTATATAGAGTAATTCGACGTCAGTGTGAGTATAAGCAAACGTCTATATAGATGTCAGTGGATATCGTTAACTGACGTTTATATGGACATCGGTTCTGACGAATTTCGACGTCCCATAGACGTCACCCATTTAGACGTCGATTGTGAAAGTGACATTAAAAACCCAAATTAACTGACATTAAACAGCGTTTTTGAACTAGTGCTAATTATGTAGATTAATTTAGTTGACTATTCAGAAAAATATTATAAACTAAAAAAATTAATGACAAAAAATAATTAATCACTATAATCATAAATTTAGATAATAATTTATAAATTAAAATTTATTTATAATTAAAATAATTTTTAAATTAGTCATTCTAGCAAACTGATATCTAAATTTATCACTGATATTATTAAAAAAAACTTGGTGTCTAAATTTATCTTAATTAAAGATTAATTTTGAAGACTAATTCTTTTAGTAGCTAAAATTTTAATAATTAATGTTAGTGATTATATAATGAACAATTATTTTTTATCATTAAAACTAGTCATTATTCATATATTTTTATAGTAAATTAATATATTAAAGTATACTTTTAAAATTCTCTTATTATTAATATATAATATAAATATTTATAATGTGCAATAGAATAAATCAATCTAATTATAAAATATATCATAAAATATTAATAAGCTTTTTTAAAATATTTGAAATAATTATAAAAAATATTTGCTAAGAAATTTAAATACCCTAACTTAAAGGGGACCATTCACAATGGTACACTTTTGATAAAGTCAATGTTGGACTGTCTCTAAATATTTTATTCTCAACTGGGTCCAACACATCTTAGTCAAAGGATGTACAATTTTCTTTTATTTTTTAATTTTTCTTTCTATTATTTGTTTTCTTTTACATTTTGTAATTAGGTGATTATTTCAAAATAGTTATAATAGTACTATTTTACTTATTAACTTATTATCAAATTAATTGATCTTATGCTACTTTCTATCTCTCTTAATTGGAAAATAAAAAAGTCTTCTTTATTTTTCATTTTAGAATTTACGTTTTTTTTTTATGTTCCAATCTTTATAATACATATATTTATTGTGTTAGATAGAGAAAGAACTAATAGAAAGAAAACAATTGCTTCACATTTCTTGACTTTTGTAAAATATATTTTAAATTTGTTACATAAATTATTTCTGAAATTGTTATGAAAACATAATTTTAAAAATTCATTTTAATATCTTATAAATATAATTTATAATGGAATCAATGTTGATTCATAAAAAAGTTTAATGGATAGACATTTATCAAATAGACCGGGATGAATTGAATTCTGTAATTAATTTTTTTAGTGGAACATAATGAACTCTTATCCAACAAAATATGATCTAAAATACATTTTTTCTAATGCGTGTCATCCCTAGTATAATCACTTATAAAAATGTATTTGAAAAAAATAAAGATATTTTAAAAATAAAAATATTAAAAATGTAGTTCCGATTTATTGTCAACATAAGAATATGATTAGTTGATAAGAAGTTCTTATTACTTTTCATATTAGAATAATCTTATAAAACTTAATAATTTACCATTCATAATAATTATTTTATCATTCAAATATTGTTGTAAATTTTTGTATTGAACATATATACGAAGATGATTTATGTCAAAGCACATAAATTAAGTGTAAGATCAATTTCTATTAATCAATTATTTTATCTTTTTTGTGTTTTTGATGTTATTGATAAATGATCAGCAACAATACTTTGTCATTAATGTGCTTGATTTTATCATAAAGTTACAGAAAGATTTCCGAAATCATAATAAAGAGATATTTTAGGATCTACTGTTAGCAATATAATATCTCTTCCTATTATGTAGTGCTCATCTTGTATAAATAGATTCACATACATAATAAAACAGACAATTCATCTATATGGTATCAAATATCTCTTCTTGATCCTACCTCTTCCATCTTCAAATTTTTTTTCCTTCAAGTTCCAGGGTGTCGCTCCCTCTCTTCACAAATGGCTGTGGAATCCAATTTCACTTTCCCAAACTCCCATGAACCCAAAAAGCCCTTTTCCATTGTTCCTTTGTCCGGTGTTGTCAAACTGACACAGTCCAATTATCTCAACTAGCAGTTACAAATAGAAGCAATTCTGGATGGCCTTGACCTCTACAAATTTCTCGATTGGTCTCACCCAGCACCGGCAGCCTTCATCAACAACACCGATACCCCACTTGTCAGTCAAGCCAACCCCACGTATCTTTCCTGGAAACGCCAAGATCGTCTCATCTATGGCGCTCTTCTTACGACTCTCTTGGATTTCGTTGCCTCGCTGGTTACCCAAACCAAAACCTCCGTTGCTCTCTGGTCAACTCTCAAGGGCACTTTCGTACGTGCCTCTCGTGGACACGTCAAGCAACTCAAGGGCCGGTTACGTTCCACGATGAAAGGTACACTTTCTATTACAGAATTCATGAACAACATCAAAATAGTTGTTGATTTACTTGCCTCCATCGGTCACTCCGTCTCCGTCGAGGATGCTACCGATCACGTTCTTCGTGGTCTTGATGAAACTTTTAAGCCTGTCATTGATGGGGTCAATGCTCGGGACAACCCCATTGCTTTTGATGAACTCCATGAGAAGCTTCTCCAACATGAACTTCACCTGAAAACCACTCACCAAATAACCCTAGGTCCCACAACGACACTCACTACCCAAGCTAAACCTAACAAACCCAAACCAAGGCCATCTACACAGTCACAGTGGGCGTCTTCTCCACCCAATACCTCTTGGTCTGTGCCGCCGCAACAACAGTACACTTCTCGTTCAACAGGACAAGGACCACGACCCTACTTAGGAAAATGTCAATGGTGCAAAAACGTTGGACATTTGTTGCTGCAATGCCCAATTTTCCGTGAACTCCATCCCATCATTCAAGTTCCGTAGAATCCACCTCGTCAACAAAATCACTACATTGTGCCGCGAGCGCACACCATGACCACAGGCCCTTCCAATCGTCATTACTTACTTGATAGTGGAGCCACACATCATGTCACTACGGATCTAAACAATCTTGCTGTCTACCACCCCTACACTGGTCCTGACTCGCTATTCATGGGTGACGGTTCAGGTTTGCACATTTCTCATTCTGGTACTCTTAAGCTTCATATATCTCTTTGCCTAATGTCCTATGTGTCCCTTCCATGAAACAAAATGTTCTTTCAGTTTCCAAACTAACCAAAGAAACCAATTCTGCCATTATTTTCCTACCTGATTCTTTTGTTATGAAGGATCTCCAAATCGGCCACACGAAGCTTAAAGGACCATGTGTTAATGATGTCTATGTTTGGCCATCGTCATCTCCATCTGTCAACCATCTTCAACTAAATAAATCAGTAGGTTGGCACCACAAGTTGGGCCATCCTTCCTCCTCAATTTTTAGTTTTCTTCAACGTGAATTTTCCTTAGGATCTCAGCAATTTCACCAATCAGATTGCTCATCTTGTCAAATAAGCAAAAGTCACAAACTTCCCTTTCATGAATCTTCCCTTTTGTCGTCATTTCCATTCGAAATAATATTCTCCAATGTATGGACTTCTCCTATTTTATCTAATGATGGCCTCAAATATTATTGTATGTTTGTTGATCACTTTACTCGCTATATTTGGCTTTATCCAATGCACAAGAAATCTAATGTTCAATCAATTTTTCCTAAATTTAAATCCCTTGTTGAAAATTATTTTAAACATAATATGAAAATTCTTTACACTGATAATGGTGGAGAATACATTGGTTTACGTTCCTTCTTATGTGATCATGGTATAAGCCACAAAACAACACCACCCCACACCCCTGAACATAATGGCATTGCTAAGAGACGAAATCGTCACATTGCTGAAACTGGTCTTTCTCTCTTAACACACTCTAGTGTACCTCTTACATATTGGCCCTATGCAATGACAACTGCTGCATATCTCAAAAATCCCCTCCCTACACCCATACTTGGATATAAATCACCATTTTCTAAACTCCTCAACACCACCCCAAATTATCATAAGCTTAAGAGTTTTGGATGTTTGTGCTTTCCTTGGCTTAAACCTTATGCTAATCATAAGCTTGCTGCAAGATCTACCATGTGTGTTTTTGTAGGTTATGCAGCTGATCAAAATGCTTACCAATGCCTTGATCCATCTACAGGACGCATCTACGTGTCTCGTCATGTTAGGTTTGTTGAAACCACCTTTCCCTTCTCCACCATGTCCATCCAACCCCCACTACCCACACCCGTCTCCACACGGACTAACCTCAATATCCCCATAACCCACAATTCCCCTCCCTCTAATACCGGCTCAATCTACCACCATATCCTCCATCTCCAACTCAAATCCACCCCAATCTCCTTGTACAATCCCATCTCCAGACACTACGGTCCCATCTCTCTCTTCTCTAGCACCTCCTCAAGTTTCCCACCCACAGCCACCTATACCTACCGGTATAGTAACCAGATCCAAAAACAGTATAACCAAACCCATATCCAAACTTAACCTCCACTTCACCACCAAACAACCAACTGAACCTTCCACCATCACCCAAGCTCTTCGGGATCCTGATTGGCGGGTTGCTATGCAAACGAAGTATGATGCCCTTTGCAGAAATAACACTTGGGACCTCGTTCCTTCATCTACTGGTCAAAACATTGTTGGTTGCAAATGGATTTTTCGCATCAAATGCCTTCCTGAGGGTTCAATTGATCGGTATAAAGCTCGCTTAATAGCAAAAGGCTTTCATCAACGCCCTGGTCAGGATTTCAGTGACACATTTAGTCCTGTTATCAAGCCTGTGACAGTTCGGGTCATTCTCACACTTGCTGTCAGTCGTGGGTGGTCTCTTCGACAACTTGACATTAACAATGTTTTCTTACAGGGCTCTGTTTCTGAGGAAGTCTTCTTAAGTCAATCACAAGGGTTTGTTGACAAGGCTCATCCTACTCATGTTTGTTGTCTCCAGAAAGCATTGTATGGTCTTAAACAGGCACCATGTGCCTGGTACAATAAGCTTCGCACATTTCTATTGTCCTTAGGATTCTTAAACTCAGTTGTCGATGCCTCATTATTCATTTTTCAACATGGAATAACCACATTATACTTGTTAGTCTATGTTGATGACATTATTGTCACGGGCAGCTCCCCTGATGCAATATCTACTCTCATTTCTCGTCTTGCTGCTAAATTCTCCTTGAAGGATCTGGGCAACCTGACTTATTTCCTTGGTGTTGAAGTCTTGGCGTTTCCTGATGGCTTGTTCCTCACGCAAAGAAAATATGTCCAGGACTTACTTGTTCAGGCTGGTATGACTGACACCAAACCTACCTCAACACCACTTTGTGCATCAGTTCCTCTTACCCGTACCAGTGGCACCCCATTACCTTCACCTACTGAATACCGTCAACTTGTGGGAAGTCTTCAATATCTCAGTATCAATAGACCGGATGTTGCTTTTGCTACAAATAAATTATCTCAATTTATGCAAGCTCCAACAACGACTCACTGGTCTGCTCTCAAGCGACTCCTTCGTTATTTGGTTGGGACGTCCACTCATGGCATTCATATATCTCCCTCCTCTCCCTTGGTTTTTCATGCATACTCTGACGCTGACTGGGCAGGTGATACTAATGACTATGTGTCGACCACAGGCTATATTCTTTATCTTGGTGGCACTCTAATCTCCTGGAGTTCACGCAAGCAACGGTCGGTTGCACAATCATCCACCGAATCTGAGTACAAGGCACTTGCAGACACTGTTGCTGAAATGTTACAGGTGATCTCCCTCTTTGGGGAACTTGGGCATACTATCAACGCTCAACCGGTCATCTATTGTGACAATCTCGGTGCCACAAGTCTCAGTGCCAATCCAGTTTTTCACTCTCGCATGAAACATATTGCCCTTGCTTATCACTTTGTTAGAGAACAAGTCCAGAAGGGTACTTTTCGTGTCTCCTATGTCTCCATAGAAGATCAACATGCCGATCTTCTAACCAAACCATTACCACAAACAAAGTTCGACTATCTAATGTCCAAGTTGCATCTATTCTATCGATCGTCCAACTTGCGGGGGAATGTTATTGATGAATGATCAGCAACAATAATTTGTCATTAATGTGCTTGATTTTATCATAAAGTTACAGAGAGATTTCAGGAATCATAATAAAGAGATATTTTAGGATCTACTGTTAGCAATATAATATCTCTTCCAATTATGTAGTGCTCATCTTGTATAAATACCCCATTCACATACATAATAAAACAGACAACTCATCTATATTTGATAAGTGCTTAATATAAGTTGATTTTAATATTAATTTTACACTTATCTTGTCTTGATTTTGTCAAATATTTATGTTAATCACTCAAAATTTACTTGTTTTGCAGGTTTTCATGAAATGTGAGAGTCAAAGTTGTATTTTAAAAAAAACAAAAAATTATAACTATTTTACGACAATCTGATACAATACTGTTGTAACACTAAAATCAGGAGCTTAAGCCACACGAAGAAAACTCATTCTGGAAGATTTCCTCAAGCCTTGACCTAAGACTTAAGCCACGAAGAATCCTTCACATAGAAGCAATCTCAGGAGGTTTCATCCTAGAACTACACAACTTAAGCCATAGAAGAAACCCACCTTAGGATGAAACCTCATGGTTGGAGCCATGGATGTCACCGTGTTGCAGTCACACTAACAGAGTCTACAAAAACATAATTTATGCTTTATTTTAGAGAAACAATTTAGAGATCTTTAAGAAGGCTTTTCAAAGAGCTTTTAGAGGGAGACTTTAGAGAGTCTCCTTATACATTTCCTCTGTATTTAAAGAACATCTTTATAGTCCTAGGAGATGGACTTTCTTCTATGTTGTAACTTCTTTCCATTTATTATGAGGAGCTAAATCTCCTAGGTGTTGGAATGAGATGTAAACCACTTTGAACTCGCTTGTACTTGGCACTATCTTTATTTATGAATGTTTACTTTTAATTATAGAGTTTGTTAATTAATTTTTTCTTGTTTTTGGATGAACTGATGCCTTATCTTGTCTAACTGGCTTGAGATTGAGTGGAAACTAGTCTCAAGTTGTGGTCCAATTATTTTTCATGTATGCTTCTAGATGCGAGGAATAGATCTAAGATTGCAACTTAAGATAGAGTGTTGATCTTAATGTAGGTGATTCATTCAAGCAGTCATTGAGGAATCATAATGAAGTTTGGTGATTTTGGGCTCTAGGTGCCTAGGATGGACTTGGAGTTACATCTAATAGAACTCCCAATAATTAATCATTCGCAGCACCATATCTAAATATAGATCTGATACAAGAGAGGGAAAAGTGGTACAGTCAAACTTCAACATTGTTAGATCAATTGAAAGTCACTAGCTTGGTAATCCAAACTGTTTTCCAAAACATTTCACACTATTTTCAAAAACCAAATATATTTTCTACATATCACAATCGTTGTGACTTTACATTAAACGGTCAATATAGTTCAAACATAGTGTTTTATGTCAAATCCTTGTGGATACAATACTTATTATACTACAAGTATACTTGCTGGTATACTTAGGTTGTTTCGTGGCAACCCAACAAGTTTTTGGTGTCACTATTGGGGATTTGTATCAAGAAAACCTTTGTTTAAACCAGATTGATCATTGTACAAATATTTATTTACATGTGATCAAGATAAGAGATTTAATTTTCCTTTATTGTTACATTGTTGTCACACACTTTTCTGCACAACTTTTCTATAATCTGTTACTCACCATTGTTTAAGTTGGTGTGTATGCAAACGAGAAGACAAAAACAAGTTATGTTATTCGATCCAGAGATTGAACGCACAATCAGAAAGATCAACAACAAGAACAAAAAATAAACACAACTATTGGAATAATCAGAGAAGATTGCCAGGAGATTACACTCAACAATAGGGGCCACATCAGTTTTCAAGCATTGTTTGACCTACTGAGGGTGTGGAGATGAAGCTTGCATTACTTTCTTTAACAACAACAAACTAATTTGCAACATATCGAATTACATTCAATAATATCTTAAGATATCTTTTAATTAACAATATCTCATAATATCTTTTAAAATATCTACAATATTTAAAAATATCCTTTTCTAATAATAATATCTCTTAAAATCTCAAGCTTATATCCCCTATTTTCTTTCAACTAATTTTTTTTAGAATAACAATTAAATCTTCTAAAAGATTAATATAATATCTTTTTGTTCAATTTTTATATTATTTAATTTTCATAATTTTCCTTTCTACACCACCTATTTTAAGTTGGCTTAATACAACTGATGGTTCCAATTTTTGTCAGCTTTGTTCGAAATGGTCCTATTTTTTTTAAAATGTTCAATGTAGTCCTAAAGATGGTAATTTGTGTTCAATTTAGTCCTTTTTGAAAACGTCATTTAAATTGTTAACGACCAACTGTCCAATTGCACAATACCCAAATAAGATGACATTCAACTGCCCACGTGGACACTTTAAGGCACAATGAGGTAGATTTATGTTTTTTGAAAATGTATTTCTGATCAGGGTCTTAACTTGCCAGACCACTATCTTCGCGCATCATCCTCCTCGCGCTTCCAAAACCTCAGGCCGCCACCACCGTTGTCGCACAGCAAAGCCCATTTCAGCTCACCACATCTCCATCCGCGACGCCATCAAACCACAAGAACCAAAAATTTGCAAACCACAAGAAAAAGAAATCTTCAAGACCACGAGCCTAAATCATAAATCCCTCTGGTGAATCAGATGCGTGAGCTTCGTGCCGCCATAAGTATTCTCCACCTAATATGCACCTGCGAAAAGAAATTAGAAACCCTAAACCAGTTCAAGACCCTAATCGTGATCCAGTAGCAACGAGCAAATCACGCCTAATTAGAAACTCCAAAGCCATTGGATTCCCATTTGGTAAACCTAGGTTTCATCCATTTGTCCACACTACCCAACAACCCCATCCACACCAATCCCCATCATCTTGAAAATATGTAGTTAAAGACTAGTATTGTTGAGTTTAGGCTTGGAAATTTTTATTTAAATTTTGTATATAGGGAAGTTAATTTAGTTCTGAGAGGCTCATAGTTTTTACCTTTATTTTGTTTTCTTGGTAGGGTGGTGGAAGGGTTCGTCATTAAAAATTTGGATAATTGGGTTTTGAAAATGGTTACCCTAATTAATTGAAAGTTTCAAATGTGGGTGAAAATTAAATAGGTGATTCATTAGAGTTAGGTAGGTATGGGTAATGATGATGATAAGGTGTGCTTTACAAAAAGATATTGTTTTACAAAAACTCCCTCCTCTGTTGTATATGCAGAGATCCATTTGAAACGATGAGGTTGTGCTGTTCGGAGATGATGATAGTGTTGTCACCTCCTATACCTCATCCTCCGCCTACAGCGGCTACGCGTTCACGTACAAGCCCTTGGAAGAACCTCCCAACTCAGATGATAAACTCTTTGCACATGGCCACACAAGACCCATACACTTTCAAAAAAATCAATAAATCAACCTCATTGTGCCTTAAAGTGTCCATGTGGGCAGTTAAAATGTCATCCCATTTGGGTATTGCATAGCTGGACAGTTGGCCGTTAACAATTTAAACGGCATTTTCAAACAGGACTAAATTGAACACAAACTATCATCTTTAGGACTACATTGAACATTTTTAAAAAAATTAGGACCATTTCGAACAAAGCTGACAAAATTTGGGACCATCAGTAGTATTAAGCCTTTTAATTTCTATACCTAATTAATAAAATGCAAAATACCCTTTTGTCCCTAAGCCAAAATATAAATAAAATAACATAACAATTATGTTATAACAAAGGTGTAAACTCAATAACACTAATTTCCAAACAAAAACAGCAAAGGCACAAGATTATCTTATTTTTAAGACCCTTATTTTCCCATATCTTACAGATCATACCAGCTCCAAGTAGCTTAACCACTTTTTTCCTCACCACCTCTTTCATTGTTGGATTGAGTCTTCTTTGTGGTTGAGCTACAGGTTTGTAATCATCCTCCATCAAGATTTTATGCATGCAATATGAAGGGCTTATTCCTTTCAAATTTGTCAAAGTCCATCCCTTAGCTCCCTTGCTTGCTTGCAAAACTTTAATCAATTTCTCCTCCTCCTTAGTTAAAAGTGAATTACTAAGGATCACTAGCTTACCACCTTCTTTTTCAAGGAAAGCATATTTTAAATAAGGTGGGAGTTTCTTTAATTCCAAGTTCTGTAGATGATTTCTCAATGATTGATTGAATGAATCACTTCCTTCAAGTTTAAGACTCTATAAATAGCTAGAGCCTTAGATTTATTCCTAGCATCTAAAAGCAGGAGGATAATTAGTTGGACCATAACTTGGAACTAGTTTCCACTTAATCTCAAGGCAATGAAATAAGATGAATGATTAATACATCCAACAACAAACATAAACTAATTTACAAACATGTAAATAAAGACATACTTTGATTGATAAAATAGTACAAATTCAAGAGAGTTCAAAAGGTTGTATCAAATCTCAAGATAAAAGAGTTTAGCTCCTCATGGTGGTTGTAAACAATACATAACTTAGAGTAGTCATTGTTATCTTATGCTCTCTAACGATATACAATGAATACTAAGAAAGAGATTTACAAAGCTCCTAGACTAGCCTAAAAATTTCTCTATAAGTGTTTATCCAAAAAGATCTGCAAAAGGCTCTTTCAAAACAAAGGTGCAACTATATTTTTATAAACTGCCCAGAGTGATGCTCAGCTACACACATGTGGCTCAACAGTAGAGGTTTCCCTTCCACATTGGTTTGCTATACAACCCAACCTCATGCTCTGCTGCTCAGCTCCTGAGGTAACTTCTCTAAGAAGGAGTCTCCATGGCTCAACTACAAGTTTGATATTTGCTTGATTAATCAATAACATTAAAATTTAATTAAATTTGTACTACATATCTATAACAACTTCATTATTGTTAAGAAAGTAACCAATAGATTAGTAAGGGTAAAGATAACCCAAAGTCGTCTCTCAATGAACTCAAAATTGATTTCTAACAAATTAGTTCTTATAAACAATATACAGAAGGGGTTAGTCAAATAAAAACAATAAAAGAAGGTAAAGATAAATAAAATTAATAGAATATTAAATGATAAAATAATAAATGAAATAAATAAATAAAATTGCAATAAAATAAAAGGAGATAAACACAATAATAAAGAAAATAGGTTTATTCTACTACTTTTTCAAAATATGATTCATTGTTGGTTTTTAAAAAATTATTGTTATTGATTTCTTATCTAAGATTTCAAATTAATAAATGTAACTTTTCAATTAATTTGTAGACATCCTTACTTTTAACAAAACTAACTTCTCAATCAAAAGCAAGCATATTTCAAATTAATCATAGAATGTTTAACCAAAGTAACTTCTCAAATAAATATCATTATGTCTCGACATGGTTATTATTTTACCTCTTATATATAGTAAAAGAATTAAGTAACCAAAGTAACTTCTTGATTAATTCTAATTTAAGTTTTCACCTTTAATCAAATTAACTTCTCAATTAAAATTTAAAACCCTTTAACACATATGATTATTATGCTAGGTAGATTTAATACCATGCGAACTTGTTATAATGTAAAAATCATTACTTTTACTTAATTAAAATTTAAAATAATAGATAAAAATAAATCACAAAAAGAATCATAAGAATAAACAAATTTGTTCTATCTAACTTCATAATCCAATTAAGAAATTATAGTAGAATCAACCCTAGAGATTTAACACTTCATGGAAGGTACAAATAACATATAAATAGAAGAAGAATGATGGGGAACGTGGAAAAAAGAAGAGGGTGTGGAGAAGGAGTGTTGGCTGAAATTAGGTCCCTGAAAGTGTTTATCAACTCCTTTGATGTGTTTCCCTAAGTCTCTTTATATAGAACTAGGGTTAAGCCTTTTTCTACCATTTTTGCTACTGTTATCTTCTTCTTGTTAATGTGATCTCTTCTAATTATCTTTGAAATGAATTGAATATCTTTAAGATTTATTTTATTGTTGTGAAAATTTAAAAGTATTTAAGAAGACCTTGTAAAATTTAAAAAGATTTAATAGTTATTATCTTTTGATGTTTTATAATATAATTAAATAAGATAATTATTTAAAAATATCAAATGATATAGTTAAAAATGTTTCTGTCCCACATTATCTTTTATCAAATATATTTTTGCATTATCAAAGCCTTTTTGTGGAAAAAAACAAGAAAAACCATTTAGTCCAATTTTTGTTACTTGTTCCTCTTTCTAGCTTAGTCAAATTGAGTTTGGCTCAACCAAACTAGTTTTTCAAGCAAACATCATTTCTTTACTTTTTAATGTTTTTCTTGTCTTCTTCTTGCAATGCTTGACTTAATTCTTATAGTTTAGCGAATTTAAGAGCTTAAACTTCATTTCAGTTGTCTCAGAATATTCAAAGAACATTATGCCACTAAAAAGATATTTTTAAGGTGTTTTTATATCTCAAATTCATTTAGTTATCTTAGAATAAATCCTAATTAAAACAATATTTTAAGCACAAAAACCAATTAAGAAACCAAGAATAAAAGTTAAATGAGTTATAAATTTGCACCTTTAATAACCTTTCAATGTTCTTCCATGGAGTTTATCTTCTCCAACATCTTTTTCAAGATTCTATAATCCTCTTAAGCACCACATCAAAGTGTAAAGATTTAAAGGGATAATAAAATTGTTGATATTAAAGAAGACTTTCAAAGTCTTAAGATGTTTTGATGATGTTTGAATATGTTGATGAATAATTAAGCTTTAAAGCCGGCTTTCTTTAATCTTTATTCTTTTTGTCTATTTAATACAAGGTATTCATTATAACTTTCAAAGATCAATACATTGCCGTATAAAAAATACAATTTCTTTTTCTAAAACTAAAATCAAGCATAAAATGGATTTCAGCGTCTTTAATAAATTCTTATATAATAGATTAAATTAATTTTAAGAGATTTTCATAATAAAATAATTAATATATAAATTAAATGATTAATTAAAACAAAGAGATGTGTGAGACCTTAATGTTTCTTAATCTTTGAACAAAATAATTGATTTAGAGTTTCCCTGATCGATTAAATCATATTTAATTAACGGAAATCATACTTAATCTATTAAAATAAAAAATAATCTATTACCTCTTATAGACGTTGCAAAAATTTTCAAAATACAATTAGAATAATCGATTAGGAAGTTGATTTAATTGATACTAGAAAATGTTATTTATTTGTGGTTTGAAAACTCTATGTAAATAGAAATTCACTATAAATCTTTTATATAAGTTATGCAATCATGCAAGAGTGAATCACACTAATCTTCTCTAAGCTTTTGCAAAATTCTCAAGTGCTTTCAAAGATGTAAAAGAATTCAAAGATTGCATTGATTTTACAAGAGTCTTAGTGGTGCTTATGTTGTGGTAAACTTTTTCATTTTGTTTTCTCAGGTGTGTTCCAAGTTTAATACTTGTGTTGTTTATTTGATTGTGGATTCCAATAGTATTTTTGGATTGTTGTTATGTTGGACGCTTTCCGATGATTTTTGTTTTCTTAAAACAAAGAGTTTATAAGGCTAAGATCTTCTTGGATAGTTAACGAGCAAATAAGGTTAAAATCTTTTTAAAGTGGTTCAAGAGTGGATAGACATATATCCTCTTTAATATCCAAAGTTGATTGAGGGTTGACGTCCTCTTAGTTGTGTTTAGGATTGGGCAAAAAATATTGTACTACAGTTAATTATACTATATTATACTAAAAAGAACTGAACCATTTTTACTATAACTTATGGTTTAGTTCTTAAAATCTGAACTTAAAAAATTTTTGGTTCGCAATTAACTGTAGTGTCTTTGTGGTCAAGTTAGTTTGTTTGTTAGGTTGAGAGGATGATTCTATCTTTTCTTTTATATCTTCATTTTTTATACATTATCAAAATTACATTATCTTTTTCTTAAAATATCTTCAGTTATACCTTCATTTTTTATACATTATATTTTTATTTTTTTATTTGGATCTAAAAAATTTAAAGTTATCTTGTAAAATATTAATTTTTTAAAATATATATTTTAACACAATTTATTTAAAATTTTATTTTAGGAAGGTCAAATTATTATTTTTTCATCAAAATTTATATATTTCAGATTTAGTTTTAAATTAATATATTTTAATTTTTTAAAAATAATGTAAAAATATTTGTAGATATTTATAAATATCCAGTATAAAAAAGACTATAAATATCTTTTTACGGATATTTATCAAATAAATAATAAATATTTTTAAATCAACTGTGTAATATATATATATAAAAATTAAAGCACTAATAATGTACCACAATATAAATTGTATTTTTAAGTACACATATTTTTAAATACATTTAGCTAATATTTTTTCACAACTTATTTCATTTGGAACATTACTACATTTTAAAATAATTTTTGTCATCTATTTACATATATAATTTATATTTTGGTTAAAAAGATTAATGAAATGTAAAAGAACCGGTAAAATACACAACATATATGTCCAAGGCTTCATGAGAGGGACAATTAGTAGTTCAATTCAGTTTATATTGTTGTTTAGTATACTTTACAATTCAGTTAGTAGTTCAGTTCAATTTATATTATAGTTTAGTATAGTACAGTTCAGTCCAGTTTGATAAAACAAAAAACAGTTCAGTTCAATTTGTCTGAACTATTTTACAGTTCGGTTCAGTTTAAACAAATTAGTTTTAGCTCAGTACAGTGTTTAGGAGTAATACAATACAGTACAATTTGATTTACCCACCCCTAATTGTGTTATCCTCTTAAGTTAATCAAGATTTTATTTGTTGTGGTCTTGAGTTTGTAATTATAGGTTGCATTATATAAACTTTTTTTTTTTTATGATGAAACCAATTTTTCTAAGCTTGTAAAGACTAAGACTGGATGTAGGATCAATGGTGATCTGAACCGTATAAATTTATATGTGTTCTTCAATATTATTTATCTATTTTTAATTTTATTTTTCAATTAATGTATCAGTTAGAATTCAAGAAAGTTGCATTTTATTTTTTCTAATTTGTGAAATATTTAAAAAAAAAAAGTTTCTTTTAGCAAATTATTTTAAAACTAAGTCACCCTCATTAGTTTAACAAATTCTATCTTATTTTTTAACAATTTGGTACCAAAGTTGGTTTTTGAACAAATCCTAAAGTTTTTTTTTTTTGTTAAATGACTTTGCTAAATTTGTTTTATAAAGATGTTGAAATCATACCCCTTTGTTTTTATAGAGAAAACTTATGAAGTTGGAAAAATAATGAATTATTTTATGGAATTTTTTAAAAACAAAGATTGAAATAGTATTCTACCTACAATTTGCAAGATGAAGTAAAGCTCAAATAGAAGCAAGGGTAAAAAAAATATCATCTTTTCCACAATAAATATAAATATCTTGATAAAATATTTATCTTGCAAAGTGTTAAGTAAATGTGGACAAATCTAGAAATGATGCATAGAGATAAAGAAATTTATTTTGATAAAGACCATCGTACAACAAGTGCAACTACAGAGGAAACATGTTATGTATTTAGATAAAACCATATGCTATATGTCAATTATAACCATAATCAATGTAGAATGTAATATTTTTTGCATCGATTTATATCCTAGTTGACACAAAAGATTAGTTGTGTTCCTTCAACAACTTATGTTAAGTGGTCATTTTTTACATCACATGTATTATTTGCTTCAATTATATAAGTGACATTATTTGATAAAAATGATTGACATAAAAATATTATTTTGTACTAGTTTGGTTATTGTTATGAAAACAATAGTGACTATAATGATAACAATAAAAGTGTAGTGATAATAATATTGTAATAGTTGTTGTAATTTAAATTATGTAATTATTAAATTATAATAATAGTAACAATAATAATAACAATGATAAAAGGATGGAAAAAGTATATGTAACAATGGAAGAAATAGTGATGGTCTTTATAATAATTATGGAGGTTTTTATGTTGGTTTCCCAACTTCTCCTAAAAAAATTATACTAATAACTTCTCTACTATTTCTCTTCAACCAAATACATGTTTTTATTCTATTATTTTTAGTCTTTCTTTTCTCATATATCTTCTTTCACTCTAGTGTACGTAATTTCTCTCTTTCAATCAAACAAACCCTAAAACTTTCTCTCCACTTAATTCAGCATATTGGTAAGCATCAAAATGCAAATGAATAATAAAAAATACAATGATTATGATTTGTGTTGTTTCAGCACCTGTATGTTTTATCTCTTGACTATGATATGTTAAAAATATTTTTTAACAATTTTTTGATAATATATTTAAAATAGATCAACCACGAACTACCACATAGACTGCTATAAGTTATCAAAAAGAAGTTATTAGAAAAACATTTTCATTTATCTCTCCCAATAATCTTTATTCAAATTAGGGTTGGAGATAATCAATGAGAAGCTTTAAATTTTGTTATATTTAATTAGGGTTTCCATGCTTCATCATATGTGAGTACTTATGGTTCAAAAGAAAGAAGGAAAAAGTTTTAGGTATCTTTAGTGATAGAATAAAATTGTACAATGCAAGAAGTGGTTGAGATTGAACGAAAATGGAGAGTCATAATGCATAGATATGATGTATGATGGTACACATACAAGTCAATGACCATTTTGCATTTGTTGCTTAATAGTTTGTACTTATATTCTGCAAGTGGTCCTTGGCTTTTGATGCATAGTAATTACAATGTGTTTAGTTCTAACAAAATAGGTGAAATTAGTACAATGTGGAAAAGGTACAAAAACAAAATTTTCAATTATATAAACAAAAGTATAGTTCATCCATATATGGTATTTCACCTCAAATTAATCTTGTTTAAATGGGAATAAAATTTAATTAAAGATCATTTCTGTCAAAGATTCAACTTAAATAATGTTCTAAGACCAAAAATCTGATTTTTTTTTTTTATTTTCTTTCTCTTCATTTCAACAACCAGTATTTTTGCTTTATTATATGTTTTTCATCTCTTTTAGAACCACTTAAATAGAATATCATAATAGGTAAATGCAATGACCTCAAATGGAATAAATGCAGAGAAAGGGAAACTAAAATAAATGTATTATTTTCAATACATGTGAACTCATCTGGTGCAGTTGTTTTCCCTTTTTATTTTGCACCAACTGTCTTTGGGTGCAGTTATCATTCATTGTAAAGAAATGTTTTTTTTTAGTATCTTTAATATTTCAGAAAATAGTGCACAAAGAATACTTTTGTGCACACAATAAACCATATTAATTATTCTAGAATTTAAAATAATAAAATAATTTTCGTGATATATAATTTGAATCCATATTATTGTTATTAGATTATATCTTTTAACATAGAAACTAAAAAGAAAAGTAGTATGTATGAAAGTTAAAAGGGGTCATTTTTAAGTATTGTTGGTAAAGATAAATTTGTAGGAGTGAATGAGTATTTTTATTTCAAATTTATAATAAAGATTTAATATTTTTTTAGTTTTAGAAAAGAAAAAATTAAAGAAAATTTGGAAAGGAAGAAAAAGAAAGAGAAGGAAACGAGAATTATTTAATAAGTTGTTATATGTGAGAGGGAATTTTATTTTGACTAATTGTAGTTTTTTAATCTTTCAGCTATACGGATATAAGGGTCGTTTTTATTAGTTAATAGGAGAAAATTTAAGGTAGATAAAGAATGAATATTTTGTTATTTAAAAGTTATAAAGATAATATAAAATTATTTTTTTTTATTCATTTAAAATTTTTTATCTCTCTAAGTTATACATATTTTTTTTAAGAACATGCGATAGTTTGATAGTTTGAACGTGTGTCATATTCTTTGGAAATGGATATGAATAGCCAAATCATATGGCAAAATTTAACTCTTTAATTTATATAAAACCTAATTATTGGAAACTAATGACCTAATTATTGGGATTAATTATAGGAGAATGATTTTGAACCTAATCATAAAAATCTATTGATTAGTTAAGGAGAATAATTCTTATTCTATCATATATATATGAACTGAGAGGTTTATGACGTCTAGACTACTCTGGAAATCATCAAAAAGAATTTGAGATAAATCTTTGATAAATACATCAACTATTTAGTGAGGGTAAGGTACATGAACATGCTTAATCTCATATTACTTTTTTACAAACAAAGTAAATATCCATCTCAATGTGTTCTGTACGTTGATGTTACATAGGATTTTCAAATAAATAAATAGTACTAACATTAACATAGTACATAAAAGTAGCCTAAGGAAGTGGAAAATGAAGTTTCAAGAGAAGATTACGGAGCCAACAAAATTTATAAACAACATTGACAACATCTTCCCATTCAGCCTCTACATTAGAACAAAAGAGTGTATGTTGGCATTTTGAAAATCAGGAAATGAGGTTATCACCAAAAAAGACACAGTAACCACATGTGGAACGTCTAATTTCAAAACAATCTCCCCAATCAACATTAGTATAAGAAATAAGTTTCTCAATATAGGTCATATAAAGATGGAAACCAAAGTATAAGGTACCCTGAACATATTGCAAAATGTGTTTTAATGCTAGCATGTGCTCGGTGGAGGGGCTTGCTTGTGAAAACGGACTTGTTGAACGACATATAAAATGTCAGGGCGAGTGAAGGTGAGATATTGTAAGGCATTGGTAAAACTCCAGTACAAAGTGGAATCCTTGTATGGTGTGTCGGAAGATGTACTAAGCTTCTGCTTGGTTTCAACCAAAGTAGCAAAAGGATTGCAAGAGGTCATGTTGACGTGTGCAATGACATCACTAACATATTTTCTCTAATTTAGGAACAGGTCACATGTATGTCTTGTTATAACAATTCCAAGAAAATAACTCAAGAAACCAAGATCCTTCATAGCAAATTTAGAGACAAAGAGTGTCATGATAGACTTTCGAAGGTCATGGAATGAGGTGATGAGAATGATATTGTCAACATAGAGAAGGATGTATGTATATCATAACCATGTCGATAGATGAAGAGAGAGTGATCTGAAACACTATGTTGGAATCCAATGATAGAAACATAGTCACCAAAACACTAATATAAAAAAAAAAAATTTCTCATGCAACAAACGTGATCAGGGTGAAGAGGATCACAAAAACCAAAAAGTTGATGAATAGTTTCATGTATATTTTAAACTTTAATATATTTTAATCTCAAAACTTAAAAAATAAATAAATATAATATTTTTTAATTGTTAAAGAATGTTTCAAACTATTATTTTAATTGAAATTTATTAAAATGGTACAAATAATTCAATCGTCATCTTAAAACACATTAGACATATCAATAAGAATTAACATAATTAAGTATTAAAAATTATTTGTTATTTTTAATATTTGAAAATAAAAATATAAAGACACAATTAAAAAAGACTAAAAACATATTTAAGACTGATATATAATTTAAATACTCATTTCGTTAAAAAGTTAATTTACGTATTTAAATATGTGTTTGGAATGAATTTTAATCATAATATAAATTACATAAAAAAAAGTATTATATTTAAAATAAAAAAAATAAGGTGAGAATGTGGATAGAAACTGAACCTTATTAACATACCCCACTTGGATCTTGAAGATACATGATGTAGTGTGAAAGGACCTTGACTCTCTCTCTCTCACATATAAGTGTCAAGTTCAGGCTTAGGTTTAGGCAAATGTCCCTGTTTTAGGTACTTCATAAATACTGTTTTTTGAATTGCCACTTTCATTTGCTTAAGATATGATTTTCAAAAATTTTGTTCTTGGTGTTGCTTTTTATTCTTATATCAAAATATATTGAATTTAATATTTTAAGATATATTAAAAAAAATAAGGATTTATATGTTTGTTATTCAAATAAATTAAATCATAAATTATCTCATCTCTAAATTTTATAAAAATCATATAAAATATTTTTTAATAAACGACATGAAAGTTATGCTATAATTAAATGTAATTTTTTAAAGTATAAAAATAATATAATTTATAATTTAGTTTGAAAACTAAACACAGTTTTCTTATACTAGTTTAAAAGGAAACCTAAAAATTAATATATTAAAATAAATATATTTTAAAAACACATCAGATCAAATCCAGCAAAAATATTTATATTTAACTTTGAAACCCTCAATGGATAATTGGATTTTGATAGCTTCCAATCACTTTTAATGAGATTCCAGAAACCTAACAAAAAAACCTAACATTTAGTTTAATTGTCTATATGATCACCAAAATATCCATGCTTCATTTCCTTTAATTTGGATTTTGTTTTTCTGGTATTGGATAATTTATGTGCTATTAGATATTTTAATATATTAATTTCCAAAATTGAAGCCATGAAACTCTATGAAAATAATTTTGTTTATCAAAAAATAAAATAAAAAAAAAGTGAAAGAAAAAGAAAATTTGGTAGGGAGAATCACGAGAAGGGTAGCAGTTTGAGTGTGAGGAAAACCCAAAAGTAGAAGATGAGTTGTGAAGTTCGTGAGCGAGTTGTCACAAGATGGAGAAAAGCACTAAACACGAGACAAATAACAATTTTCACAAAGTGAAAAAACATTTTATGTCCTTTCAATTACTACACAGTCCACCGCTACCATCTGATATCATGTTATACGATTTAAATCTAATTCAATTCTACAAAATCAATTTGTAAGATATTATTTCACAGTGTGTGATAATAGAAATTGGATAGTCCAATAACGGTCCGACAACATATGGAACAGAAATGTCTAAGAAATAAGAATATCGTTAGAATATCATATTAGAAAATGGATTTAGGTCTAACTCAATTCCATAAAACTGGCGAGGTTTCCATCTCACTTATATATTATAAATTGATCTTATCTCTAGTCGATGTAGGACTTTCAACATTTTGTACGAACTTTAACATTCTCTTTTTCTTAATAAATTATGTGTCTCATTATTTTAGTATCTTTGATAAATTGATTTAGACAATGAGAAACGAAAAGTAAGATAAGATCCTTAATAAACAAAGTACCAAATTTGATTTAATGTTGTTGTAGAAATTTGGTTGTAAGAAGAGAAGGGTCCATACGATGCACTGAAATTGGAAAGAGAAAAGATAGGGGTGTCGTGGATGTGTGGTCTAAGTGACATGTGAGGTTGTCACATACATACTATTAGGATTGCACAGAAACAGGTCCAACACCATAAAGGCGTGGACACACAAGAATCTAAATCTTAGGCATGTTGGTTTGGTGGTGTCAATATGTGTGTGAGAGAGAGAGTCATGGAACTCATAATTTCTATCACAATATCCCACTAAAGCCTAAAATCCCACTAAAGCCATACAAAAGTACCTTCATCATTTCCTCATTCCTCTTTCACTTTGCCTTTTGCTCTCTTAGTGGAAACTCATGGTCAACAATATTTTCTAGCCTACGTCTCCTCAAACCCTATAAATCATTCTAAAATATCAATTATCATGCAAAAGATAATCACACACAGACTTCTTTTATATATATGTGTACTAAAAATTTGCATGTGAAAACCACACCAAAAGAGTGTTGAATACCAGAAATTTCACTTCCTAAAGAGTCTTCTGATTTTTCTTGTTTCTATATCAACCACACGACTTATACTTATAGATGCGTATCCAAATTCATCATTTCATACTACCGTTTCAATGGTCAATGCTAAACCTCTTCTTCTATGCATCTTTTCTTCTTTTATTTTTCGTTTTTATACAGTATTAAAAAATAGATTTTAAGTCTAACTTATTTCTGCAAAATCGGTTTATAAGATGAAGTTTGCACTTCACTTATATATTATAATATATAAATGAGGTGCAAACCTCACCTTATAAACCAGTTTTGTGAGTTGAATTAGGTTTAAAATTCACTTTGTATCAGAATCAAACCTATCTTAACAAGATCTATATGGACATTCTGCTCCACCTATTGTCGGACCATCGATTAATTCTACTCTCACACTCTGTGAAAGAAACGTATTAGAAGTCTCACATCGATTAGAAATAAGATCAATTTATAATGTATAAATAGAATATAAATCTAACTTTACAAGCTGATTTTATGATGTTGAGTTAGTCTTAATTTCACTTCTTAATATATCTTATTTTATAAAATCTAATTAGGTTTAAAATTTATTGAATGCTTCAAAATTCAGGTATATTTTTCTGGGAGTCTCTTTCCCACTTTTCTCCCTTTTTAGTTTCTTTTATGTTTTAATTTACTATGGAGATGAAACTTGTTACTTTGTTAACTAATCTGTCAGTGTCGTTTTCACGTGTTGAAAGCTACAGCCACACCACGAAGGCACTTTTTCTTCTATTTCTGTAAGTATCACTTTAATAATATTCTAATCACCTCGAAGAAAAGCATTTGCAGTTTTAGAAATTGAAGAAAAAATAGGCATTTCATAGACCCGTTTTAAGCCTTCACTTAATAAAATTTGACTACCAAAATTTTTAAAATATTTTTATCCTTACATATAAACATGTTGATTTAGAAAAAGTAGCATACCCAATTTGACCCGTAAATTCTTTTTAAAAAAAAATTAACTAATTTGATTAACTTTTTGGGTAGATAAACAAAAAAAAGTTTAACCAACAAAGCTTAAAACACTCCATATTTACATTTTAAAAGTACTTTATTACTTTCTAACAAAACTAACTTTTTCTATGCTCGGCTTTTAAAGTATCATTCTGAACATAAATTTGTATTTTTAACCTTAGGTTTCTAAAATCAATTTTACATCAATTTTAAACCAAACGGGTCCTAAGATAGTATTGCGAAAGAGAAGAAAGATAAGGGTTACTTCTTACACCATTCCATACTATTCTTTGCACTACCACATTTTTTTAAAATTTCAAAATTATTCTTTATGTTTTAAAAAATCCTACGCTCCTACTTTATTTCTTCAATAAATTTCAAAATTTGTTGAAGAAAAAATTCTTCAACAAATTTTGACATTAATAAAAGATTTTTTAAACTTTTAATGGATTTTAAAATTCATTAAAATTTTTGAAAAATCCTTCAACAGACGTTCTATAAGACATTTCAAGGTTGGATCCTAAAATACCTTCCAAAATAGTCATTTAGGAATATAAAAAATATTTCAAAAGGTTTCAGAATATTTTTTATATTTTAATTGAGTATTTCGAAATATAAAAAAAAATTTCAAAATAAGTGTTTCGAAAAACATTTTCAAATCTCGAAATATCTTCTGAAAATTTCTTTTTTATATTCAAAAATGGATATTCCAAAGGTGTTTTTCTTCAGAAATCTAATATGAAAAATATTAAAAATAAGGAGGCACAGAAAATTTTTATTATATTTTTAATGAAGGATAGTTTGGAGAGTACAACTTTTATGGGATGCAATAAAAAAAAAAAACTTTATTTATGTTTAATTTGGGCTTTTGGCCCGTAAAGCTTTATTTTTCGAGTGTTTTCAAAAAGTTCATGTTGAATCTCAATTCATTTGTTCCAGAAAACTTGTTATGGAACACTCCTTCCTTCCAGAAAACTCATTTTATAATATATCTTATATATTTTGTTAATAAATGGGTTTAAACTTAAACAAATTTTACAGATTGTAAGAATGATTCTGCTTATTTATATATTATCAATCGTTTTATTTCTTGTTAATTTTATATCTTTAACATTATTTTTTCACACTAAGGTAAAAATATATCTCAGTCATAGGATTAGACATTAATGATTGAAGATCCAATATCAGATAAAATAATAGATTTAACAAACAATCAATTTTTGTAGAATAGATTCTAACTCGAAATTCTGATACTATATTAAAAGATAAACGGTAAACTTAATTTAATCTTACAAAACGAACTTATAAAAAAAAGGTTTATATATATTTATTTATATGCTATAAAATTACCTTATTTATAGCCAATGTGAAATATTCATCTTATTTTGAAAATTTTGTTTAAAATTTTTTATTTCATAGTACCCATTTAGTTCTATAATACATTTATATATTTTGAAAAATTAGAAATCTTTATTTTAAAAACTCTGTTTTAGAAATATGTTTTAGAAATTCTAGAAAGATTTTTGTTGTAGCACTATCCACAATGATATTAAGGACATGTTTCATAGAGTTTCCAAGTTTCATGTCTTAACGTAGTGCGAGATGAGATTTCAAATCAAAAACCACACAAAGTTATGAAAGTTTTCATTCTCTACAAATGAAAAAAGAAGCTCGGTCTTCACAAACATCTTCATCAATCTCATTCTTTGGTAAAATTTAAAAACAGTTGAAGAGCCAACATAACTTCTATAGTTAACCATGAAAGTTTTTGTCTTTTGAATGCTTCTCTGTTAGGATTTTCTTTACATTTCAAATGATTCCTCACCCCACTTGTTTCAGCCAAATATTTAATCAAATCACTACAATAATTGCATTTAGTCTTCTTTTCATAATAAGTTTTTTACTTGGTAAAATGTCCCTACACATCTGACCAACTTTTATTATTTTCAGTTGACAATGTAGTGATACAAAAAGGTAAATAATCAATTCCAGAAATATTTAGTGTGAGAGAGTTTCTATAGTTAATATTTAAAATTTTCAAACATTGTTATTGATTGAAAACAGAAATGAAAGAAGCTAGTAAGAATTTTCGTCGCATATTATATCATGAAATAATTCAAATTGTTTATACAAATGTATTACTTTCTTAAAATTCTCCATTCATACACTATTAACTTATTTTGTATTATTTTAAATATTACTATTTCTCATAGGCATCTCAACTTTAAACTATCATTGATGACCAAAAGTTTTTGATAAACTATCAATTCCAAATGAGTTTCTGATAAACCGTGCAAACCACAATCATCCAATCTGTGCATTTCATGAAAAAGCCAAAACATGAATTGATTGTTTTTCGATTTTATTTATCCCTTTTAAAAGAAAAAAGAAAAAAAATTTCATCCTTTAGATGTTTTGAGAATACTTCTCCTTTAACTCAAAAGAAAAGCAAAATAATATCATCTTATAGGAGAGCTTTCGACGGTGAGCTAGCTTTTGCCAACTGCAAAACCTTTGACAATGTTGATTGAAAAAGAATTATGATAAGTGATATGATGATTGAAAAAAAAAATATGATGAAGAAAACAATTGAACAGAAACATAAACCTTCAATATTTAATTGTACTGAACGTATAATATGTTAGATTTATCCAAACTGAACTATTAAATAATATAATTAACTTTTAATGAAAATAATTTAAAATTTTGTAAGTATAAGACTGTATTAATAAAATAGTGTTATCAAAATGGGTTAGAACCCGTGAGTCAATTCGACTCATCACATATTTGAGTCGGGTTGGGTTTGAAAAAAATGAAATTTTTTTATACGGGACAATTTTCAACTCGGTTCATTTAGAATCTGACCCATCCGGAATAAATCCATGTTGAGCCGGATTGACTCGCCAACCACCCTAGTTTAATTTAATTATTTATTATTTTGTGTTTCAATGTTTTAGTTAACATTTTTTTTTATTGTATTTTAAATGGAAATAAAGAAAAAAATGTTTCAAGAGAGTAAAATATTATAAATTTATCCATTGAAGACTCTAATCTTTATCAATATTATAAACTTATTTATTTATTTTTTTGGTTTTGTTTTTATATTACATTTGAGTTATATGTTAATTTTTCTCATTTTGAATTGTCTTTAAAATTTAACATCATTTTAAAATAAAATTATTTAAATTTGAATTACAAAAAAAATGTATTTTTTTAGATTTAAAAAACATTTTTAATTAAATGAGTCAGTAAAATAACTCATTTAATCCACCAATTATAATAAATCAGATCCAATTCAAATCTTTTTAATTTTCTAATAAATAAATTAAATTATTCACTAAATAACTAATCCGTAATAAACACACCGACTCACTGTAATAATATAAAACTATATATATATAAAATACAATTTAAAATATTTAAGTTAATTATGTCCGATCCTAGTAACAAGTTAATATAGAAGTCTCCTTTTACAGACAGTAAAATATAATTTCTCTAACAGGGAAGACCTTTAAATATAAACATGAGCTAATGTACAAAAGTTCTTTTGAACACGATGTACTTTGATATTACTATAATATTTGGTTTATAAAATTATTTTTCTTCTTCTTATTATAATAGTCCCTAAAATATATAAATTATCATATCTAAAGAAACTAACTAGCAAAAACTAACTTCACTGACAAAAATCAATTTCAGATATTTATTTGTCATTTTTCCAATTTCAGTTACAACTATAAGGTTGTCTAATAAATTCAGATACTCAAATAACATTTCTTTGAATAAATTAAAATTAAATATTGTTTATATATATACATTTCAGGAAAGCTAAGAATATTAGTCAAATGATCTTATTTTGTGTAAAAACAAATCGAAGATTTATTGGGCCAAAGAAACACAAAAGGCCTTTGATTTTTACTTTATAGAAAAACTTCACATTTTACAGAAAATCATATTTTGACTTTGATTTCTTTTAAAAAAACTTATGATTGCACAATTTAAAAATTAAAAATACTTTTAAATATATAAATCTATAAATCAAATGAATTTCATATTTCTCAATTTGAAAGTTATTTTTTAATTTTAAATTATATAATTTAAAAATCTCTTTTTATTATTTAAATTATATAATTTGAAAGTATTTTTAAACTTTGAATTATACAATCTGAAAGCATTTCTTATTTTCAAATTGCACAATCTGAAAAGAACTAATGGAAAAAGATTTTATATGGAGATGCAGAAAGAAGAAGTGCATGTACTTCATTGCCTACATAGTGTAAATTAACTAAATTTCTTCTTAATTGTTTTACAAACTTCCTTATACCCTTCAAAAATTCTATTCCTTCCAAAAAAAAAAAATATTTTTAATTGAATTAACATTACTATTCTAAAAATTTCTAACACTCTCACCTTTTTGAGATTAATGAAATTAATATTTTGGAACATTTTAGAGGTTATTGTATTTTAGACTAATATTTGTGAAATGGTTTATTATACATTTCGAATGATTGTTTTTAGAATTATTTTGTTAGCTTAAATATTAATTTAGTTTTTATTTTGTTGAGTTTATTTCATTTAGTCATAATATTTTTCTTTTTGAATTTAATTTTAATATTCATCAATTTTTTTTTTCAATTTAATCGTTTTACTAACATTATTTAAATAATTAAGAATAATGAACAAATTTCGGCACATATCAATTCATAATTTTTTTTAAAAAAAAATAATTTAGAAAATAGATTTACGTGTCAAGTCAACCTTTGTTATATATAATTATCAATTACACGTGTCATGATCATTGTTTTATATTTAATTTAGCCTCTATATTTGCTATTTTTTATTTTTTAATAACCTAAAATTTAATTTTTAAAATTTTAAACCAATGGTGGCTCACCACTTTTTAAATTTTTGTTCTAATTTTGAACCAAAGATAACTCTAAAAAAATATTTAATAAAAATGTGAATTTTATACAATGTTAACATGACGCAAATTTTTTTAAAATTAAATTTTTAAAAAATTAGGAATAAAATAAAAATGAAAAAAAAAATCATAAACTAAGGTGTGAGAGACGTTGTTCATGTCTGTTAATTATTTAAACTATGTTAAAAAAATAATCAAATTGAAAAAAATAATATTATAACGAAATTAAATAAATTCAACGAGGACTAAATCTATTTTCATAAAGTTAAATTTGATGTTTTTAGAAAATTTTGATGGGATTAATTGTTTTAGCCATAAATGCAGTAGGACAAATTGGTCATTCACACATATGGGGAGGTGTACATATCAAAAGCCCAAAAGAAAAGACTGGTCCTAAACGAATGACGCAAGCGCTGAGAACAAAACCTTCTTCATCACCGTTTCGCCGACCGTTCCTCAATCCTCTTGCTTACGCGTGTGTGTCTGTATACATATATACACTCTGTTTCTGCTTTCGCCTTTTCAGTTTCATCAAAATATTGAAACAAAAAAACATTGTGAACGTCTCCGAAGCATGCCAGGGTTAACGTGCAACGCTTGCAACACGGAATTCAACGATGACACAGAGCAAAAGCTCCATTACAAGTCCGAGTGGCACCGCTACAATCTCAAACGCAAGGTTCTGTTCTTCTTCTTCTCAACTTTCATAATCGATTTCTTTGTTTATTTGTGTGTTTCAATCCAGAAGGATTGAAAGCTTTTGAGAGTATGCAATGAAATAAGGTTTTCTCTGTTAGGGTTGTTATTTTACTAGCTGAATTCTTTGGAGAGATGTGTCGTGGGTTGTTTTGTTTATTTATTTATTTATTCATTTATTTGTTATTATTTCGTGAATTTTTGTTTTGGGTGGGTTGTGTTGTAATATGGAATGTGTTTTCGGTGAGGGTTGGGTTGGCTAAAGCTGCTTCGAATCAGTTGTGGTAAGAAGATTTCATGGAGCAATTGTTGTGGTATGTTTATGAGGGTGTTTTAGACTCTGTTTGGATAATATGCTGGAGTACTTATGAGAAGAAAATAAGAAAGTAAAATTAGTTTATTTTTCTTGTAAGTTAAAATCAACTTATGTAATTCTTTATTGGGAGAAGTTAGGTGAGAAAACTGATAGTTAAGTGCTTAGGTTGATTGAGTTTAACTTCTTGGAGAAGTTTACCAAATTATATGAATAGCGTTGTCAAGCTTGCAAATATATAGCAGATTGGGGTATATTGCAAACGGAGACATACACACACATATATTAGATGTCAAGTTAGAGGAGTAATTTTATCTCAGATTATTAGTATTAATGAGTTATTTAATGGTCATATGATCACTTGAAAAAGTGATGAGTGTGAGGAAGCAAAGTTCAACCATGTATTTGAAATGGGTGATTAAGATTGAAACGAATTAAAATAAATTTAACCATCTATGTGATTGTTGTGTGACTAAGATATACTTATATCTTACTTTAACTATATATAACCCTCCAATAAGGGAGGGGGAGGATTTGGTGAATATTCAATTCACCAGGGAGAGCTTGGTTTGTTTCCTTAAAAATGTTAAATTGAAATTAAATTTTTTAATACATATAGGTGGCTGGTGTTCCTGGGGTGACAGAAGCATTATTTCTGGCTAGGCAATCTGTGATTGCTCAAGAGAAGAATAAAGTGAGTGAGACCCCCATGCTGTATACCTGCGGTCTTTGTGGAAAGGATTATAAAAGTTCTAAAGCTCATGCTGAGCACCTTAAATCACGTGGTCATATGATGCGGGCTTCTGAAGGAACTAGTGATGCAGATGAGAAGGCAATAATTAAGCCACTTCCACAACGTGTTGTGAATAGACCTCCTCCTAGAAGAGAGGTAGATAACTCTGAAAATGAAGAAAGTGAAGATGAATGGGAGGAGGTTGATCCTGAAGATGATTTGGTTGATGGAGCTGCCAAGTCCTTGACCGGTTTGAATGTGAATGAGCAAGGTGAAAATGTCGATATGGATGAAGATGAAGATGAAGACGAGAATGATGAGGATGACTTTGAGTTAGACCCCTCATGTTGCTTTATGTGTGATCAGAAGCACAAAACAATTGAAGACTGCATGGTTCACATGCACAAGCATCACGGATTCTTCATTCCAGATGTTGAGTATTTGAAGGATCCAAAAGGCCTCCTCACATATCTTGGCCTTAAGGTATGTTTCTGTTCTACCCTACAGCACACACATACCAACAAAAAAAAGTTTGGTTTGGTTTGGTCATAATTTATCTTTTTCATTTTCTAGGTCAAAAGGGACTACGAGTGTCTGTACTGCAATGATCGATGTTATCCTTTCAGCAGCTTAGAAGCAGTCAGGAAACATATGGCAGCAAAAAGCCACTGTAAAGTGCATTTTGGTGATGGTGATGATGAGGAGGAGGTAGAGTTAGAAGAGTTCTATGACTACAGCAGTAGGTTAGTACAGTTCCAACTGCTTTGATTTCAATCTCACCCTTTTTTGTAAACTATCTCTATAAATATGGCAAGGCTTATACTTAAATCTCCAATGTATATTTTTTTTTTGTTCAGTTATGTGGATGATCAGGGCAAGCAGCTCATTGTATCTGGTGAAACAGCTAACAATGTAGAACTTGTTGGTGGGTCTGAGCTCGTAATCACCAGGAAATCTGGTGATAGAATATCAACAAGAACACTTGGTTCTCGTGAATTTTTGCGTTACTATCGTCAGAAACCCCGACCATCACCAGCAAATAGTATGGCCATCACTGCTGCATTGGCTTCAAGGTTCACCTTCCAAACATTGTGATCTATTTCTTTGTAATGCTGAAGGACATTTGATGATTCAAGCAAATCGTAGTCACATGATGATAAGCAAATCTTTTTTTCTCTTTAATTTCAGGTACAGGAGCATGGGTTTGACCACTGTCCAATCAAGGGAGCAAATTGTGAGGATGAAAGTGCTGAAGGAAATGAATAGGTCAGGTGTGGAGAATATGCGTACCAAGATAGCAATGAAGAGTAATGTTATCCGAAACCTGCCAAAGAATGTCCCATATTAGTAGTCACTACTTAATTAGTGCTGTATGGTAGTCATTGCTACCAGTTTTCTTTCTGAAGCAGTTTTAAATTTATTGATCTCGTGAATCATCCACAAGGAATCCAAAGAAACTAGAGTGACTTGATATCTTCTAATGAGAAACAGTAGGTACTCTGCATGTTTTTTTTTGTTGATGGTTTCATCAACATCTGGACCATAAGGACACCTTTAATTGGTGTTATTTTTAGGTAGGGGGTTATAATATCATTTCAAGGAAACACAGTTTATTGGTGATATTTGTAGTAGACATGAAAACAATAGGACCATATTGAGTGGGAATTTCAGTTGTTATCCTGTTGGAGTTGCAATTTTTAATTTTGATGGTTGTTTGCTTGTCTTTTTCTTGTTTTAGGTTTTGAGAATAATTTAGATAGTGTTCCATTTTCATAAAGCATTTATGTATTTGGTTTCCTTTTTCCAAAATATAAGTTGTGATTTATGACATCAAACCATATGGATTTCAAATAGGAAGAAAAATGATTGTTTGGGTTCCAAAATATGAAATGAAAATGTTACCGGGTTTGCTTTAAGATGAGTATTCTTTCACCTGTGATGCTATACTTTGAAACCAATGAATTGTAGTTAAATCAACATATGAGAAATTGCTCGGTGACATAGCTGAAGGTCAGTAGTAACAAATATTCTGTGGTCAATTAACTGCAATTATCTAATTATGTAACCATTATAACAATCAATAATGCTAGTGTACATAACAATTTTTCATTGAGTGCTACTTGAAAAATTATTTTTACCAAAATAATTTAGTTCGTTCTTTTTTTAAAAAAAAAAAGTATATATCACCACCAAAATTTAGAAATATTTGCATTAGTTATATTAAAATGTTATTTATTACATTTGAGATATAAATATTATACAAGAAAATAATTTAAAGGATGACAAAAATATTTATGTATGCATACATATAAAGTTGATACCCACTTATATTAAAATATTTACAAATAGTGATTTTTTTTGTAAATATTTTAATATTCACCAATAAATGAGTCAATCGTATCTACATATATTTACAATTTGTAAAAGATAAAAGAAAATAAAAATTAATTTATATCATATATATTTTTGTAATTTTATTTTAAGAATTATAAAAACTATTTTTTTTATAAATATTTATAGTATTCACACATATTGCGGATTTTAAAATATTCATAGGTATATTTTAAGTTTAATATCTTATTTGGTCTTTTAGGGATGATAATAAAATTCGTACTTGTGAGTATTTATGAGCAAAATCCATTCCTGGTATTTAGTCTGCGGGCAAGAGGTATCTGTGGATAGTGGGTAACGAGTAATTTGATACCCGCTTGGGTCAGGCTCGAATATCACACTATCTGTACCCTCGAGTATCCGTTACTTGTTTAGAAAACGAAATTCCAATTTTACTCATTACTATTTTATGAAATTAGAAAATAAGTTAACATATTTGTTTTTAATCTTACCTCTCTGTTAATACAGGAAATAAAGAGTCCAATTAAATTGATTTTCCTTTGGGCTCCTTTCTTCTTTCTTCTTCTCTCTTAAATTTCCTTCCCTTCTTCTTTCTTCTTCTCTCTCAAACTTCATTTCCCTTCTTCTTTCCGCCACCTACCAAGAATCACCGTCCCCAACGACGCCGCAAGGACTTCACGTTGATGTTGTCGCAACATTTGCAACTTCCTCTTCCACCACTCACGGCTCTGCCCACGACTAGCAAGTGAAGCTAGCCAGTAATAGCTGATTCCATTTGCAGAGCTTGAGACTGAACCACATCGGGAGTGGTCGACGACATGAGGAGACGACGACAAGAAGCAGATCTGAGATGCTTTGGTGCATATCTGAGATCCTTAAGCGCAGATCCAAAATGTTTTGGTGCAGATTTGAAATGTTTTGGTGTAGATGAGTTTTGAAGTGAAGATATAGGGTTTATAAGTTTTTAAAAAGAAAGGGAAATAGAGTTTCGGTTAGAATTTGGGTTTGGATAATAATACACACACTATTAACGGGTATCCAACTGATCCGCAGGTTGCAAAAAAATTGCGGGTTTTTTTTTTATGCGGATACCTGGCGAGTAGCGGGACAGGTAACGAGTACACTTTTTTCATGCGGGTTGAGTTCGGGTATCACACTATCCGTATCCGACCCGACCCAATGTCATCCCTAGTCCCTAGTTTGGAGCGATGTGTTCAAAGTGGTCTTACCTTTTTTTCAAGAGTTCACTAGTGTCCCATATTTTGTAAAAATGGTTCAAGTTTATCCTTTTGGCTTACAATGTTAAAAAAACTAATGGTGCAATTGTCCCATTGTCTAAAAGTGATTGAGGTGTCTAGTTTTGCAATACGTGTCACGGGCATGTTAGAATCAATTGAGGTGTAAATTTTAAAAGTAAACTTTAATGACATGGAAAAGGTTTAACTGAGGGTTAAATGAAATTACAGTAGGTTAGAATCCATTCTTGATTTGGGGTTGATGAATCTGGTGAAAGTGTTCTTTAATTTGGGTTTGTGGTTCGTTGAAGGTGCAGTTGGAAGAATCCTTCCCGCCAGAATCACAACCTGTTGCAGTATTCATAATCTCCCTTTCTTCATTCGTTTTCCAATTCAACCACAACAAAAGAGAGAAGGAAACCTATCGCACCCACCTCCATCTTCTTTGCGCGAGGCCACAATAACACCACCTTCACCCACAGTCACCTCACAGTTAGTGCTGGAGCTAAATGTGATCGTCAATGTTGCTGCATCTTTTCAAAGACAAGCCATTGGTTAGGAGCTCATCAACGTTACCACCGGCATTTTTTCTCAATTATTGTTTAACCTTCTTTCTCATCTTTGAATGAGTTTTTTATGGTTATAGGTATTTGAGGTGAAGAAGACAATGATGGGGTGATGATTGCCAGAATGTTGAGAGAGAGTTGGAGTTTCTGATTTTTTGTGAATTGTAAATTGGCAATTAAGGCTTCTAATTTTGCACATGATTTTGTGAATTGCGAATCGAGATTCTTATTTTGGAAATTGCAATTGGAACTTCTGATTTTATACATGATTTTGAAGGAATCCTAACCCTTTTCTTTTACCTAATAACTTCAACTTTTAACATTTACACATAGTTACCAAGTCAATTCACCTCACCTTGCCACGCAAATAAGTGCATAGCTCATTCACTTTTGGCCAAAGAAACAATTAAACCCTTAAGGCTTTTAACCTTATAAACCAAAAATACCAACTTGAACTATTTTTATAAAATATGGAACAATAGTAAACTTTCGAGAAAGAATAAGATCACTTTAAACACATTATCCCAAACTAGGAACAAAATAAGGTATTAAACCTATTTTTAAATGAATATCTACATAAATAACAAAGAAATAACAAATAATTTTTTGTTACGAATTGGATAATTAGTAAGCACTATCCATATTCGTTACCATCGCTACATGGGAAATGAAACCAAATGTCACGTTATAAATCATATTAATTCCCACACCATTAACAATCCAATATAAAATGTGATTTTAAACAATTAGATGATGGTTTGCTTTTTTTTTTCTTTGCATCCATGATTTCTTCTTTCACCTCTATGATGGTATGTATGTAAAAGTTGGTCCTTCTTTTTGTGATGCTCTTTCCTCATCTTCCATAGTCGTTTCTCCAGTCACGTCTTCTGATTCTATATTTTAATCTCTCACATTTTACCCGATACTAAAAGTTTCTGAATTACAAGATCCAAAAACAAACAATCTTTAAACTAGAATGACAAAGTGAGAATCTTCATATTTATGAAAAACATGAGGTTTCAAAAACAAATCCCCTAGATTATATCAACCAAAGATTTTTGTATTAAAACACGCCAGAGTATGGAGAACTAATTGACCTAAACCAGATATGCTCTCACTTGGCCTATTTGTTTTAAAGTTTATTATAATTTATTTTTAATAAAATTAATTTTACACCATTAAACATGATTGAGATAATAATATGCAAGTTTAAATTAACCACAATCATAGATTTTACATAGAAATGTAGTGTAAGGAATTGATTCTACAAATCTATAAATGATAGCATTTACAAATCTATCAAAGCTATAGGCAAAGAGTACAAAATTCTTACATCTGCACAAAAACCTTAGAAATGATTTTGCATAAAGTTCAAGTAGAACCAAATTGAATCCAAACAGAAACTTCCCATACAACTATTATGCATAATTACAAATGTATGTAAGTGCTGACATTTGAAGTGACATGGCCAATTAGTAAATGGGAACTAACATACAATACTTTTTCAGTGACAGAGAAGCTAGCATCTGTGTTATTCTTCATATCACAATCAATTTACTATATCCTATATGTACAGCCAAAATAAGACTAAAAAAATTCATTATTCCATAGTTATGCAGCAGAATGCTAGCTAAATCACTGTGGCTGCCTGTGAGGAAATTAATAGGCAAATGTATAAAAGAAATGAAACTGAGTATGTAACCACATGCAAGTGTCAAATTTACAGAGTCCTCTAATCACCATATCTCAAGCTAAAAGCAACAGAGGAGCTAAATGTAATCTTTGCATGACAAATCACAATCTGATTCATGTCCCCTGAAGTTTTGCTTTCACACACTGTCTGCAAACATTGAGAAAATTCCAAACACATTTAGAGGTAATAAATAGAACAAAATCCCTCAGCACCATTGTTGTGCACTTTCAAGACAAGGAAATCTACAATTAGCAGTGTGTTTAAGTCATAATCAGGAACTTTCAACAATAACAAAATCTTGAGCAGCCAAAACATACCTAATTGTCATAAAAGCGGGACCGACGTCTATTGGATCTGTGAATAACAAGATTGAGATAAGGATATTGAAATTCTAATTCAAAGTTCAAACATCAAAATAAAACACTTAATCTAATACAGTTAGTCAGTCCTTAAGCCATATTGAATAACTGGGAAATGATAACATGTGCAAACATTTGAGTCAGATGAATTTAATCATTAACTGTCGAAGACGGTTGCTTCTAAATCCAACTTTGGAAAAAGAAAAATTCAGCACCATACCATGCTCTTTTTTTTAATTCAATAGCAAGTCAAAGACTATCAAAATAACCTGAAATAGCTAACTAGTATATTAATTTACAACTGTAACGTTTGAATGAACCACAAAAACTTAGGTTGCTAAGAATGCATAAGATCATGCTTGTTTTTCAATTGATAATTACACGCTTTGCGGTAATGCAATGACATACCATTCATTTAGAAAGTTAGAGTATTAAAATGGAAACGTAGAAAATGGTAACTTGTTTAAGATGTTAAGCTTCAGAAGAATTCATCTTTAGCAACAGAAGACTATTTATCATGGTACCAAAAGAAACATTGAAAAGGTTATGCATGCAAGTCCACCATAAAGAGATGAGTTGTAAAAGTGAACAAAGAAAGAAAAGTCTATACACCTGCGATAACCAGCACTACTCCTTGAAGAGCCACTTGTACTAACAAAATCATCATCAGTCTCTTCTATCCTATAATCTGCATACTCCACAGATGCGACAGAACCTTCATCAGAATTTGAAGTATCATAACTTAAACGGCGATTACCCCTTCTTGTGTGACTGACTCTTGCCCTTCTTCTATTTCTCGATCTTCTGAAATTATCAAAGTACAGAATACATGAGGTCCACCAGTTGCCCTCATCTCCAGGGAAATCCTCAAACTCGTCTCTAGCATCGTCATCCCCGTACTCAATCACATAATCTCCAAGAACCACCCCTCTGGGAATTTCTGAATGAATAGTACTCAGAACATCTATGATCTCTGATGATTGTTGAAAATTCTCCCAATCAAGTTGGCGTGCAGGATCAACTTTTGATGGGCGTGCATGAGGATGTTCAAGCTGAGCATGTTTTTGCAGCTCCAAGTAACTTCCCATGAATGTACATTGCACCTCATCACAACAGCGCTTCTTCTCATCAAGATGACCACGAGCTTTATCAACAACAATCCACCCAGAAACCTCACCTCTACACAAGGGGCAAGTCAGATTGCATTCATCATTGGATTCCTTAGCATTGCTATTTTCAGCATTTTCAGCAGAAGCAGTAGAAGACACCAGTGAGGCTGGCACACCACTTGAATTTTTGAAGCGATCCAAACAATTAGAGTGCAATTGATTTGTGTCACAAACAAACGCACGACATCCGTTATCATAGGATGAACACTGGAGAAGAACACTATTATGAGGAAAATCCAAACATATAGGACAGACTACGTCGTCCCAGTTGATGTTCAACTGAATATCCTCCATGCCTTTTTTAAACCCACAAGACCCAAAACCATATACAGCTCAGTTATAACAAAACCATATTTGTGCTAGTCAATTACATGCTCCTTATTCTTCAAAATCAAAACATGGAGATGAAAACTTGAAAATGTATCAAGAAAGCCGTATCCTGGAAAGAGACAAAAACAATATAATTTAGAATGTACAGCAAAGGTACTTCGAATTTAGACACCTTTGAATATTTAAGTGTGCAACTGCAAGCAAACACATAAAACCGATCAGAACAACGTTTTGACAAAAAAAACAGGTTGAAAGTGCCTGTTAGAAACATTTTACTATTGTCTTCTAGAACATCTTGTGCTATTTTCTGTTGTACCTGTCAATCATATATGGTCCTAGGGTGTAGGTTTTCTTATCAACCTTTTCTATTTCAGCTTGCGTAATTTTCTATATTAATACATCGGCTGAGAGGTATGAATCTCACACACAGCTCTTCAATGGCATGTCTCTTTGTAAAATACAAACACATGCCAAACCCTTTGTTAATGTGGCAAACTTAAAAAACCTCTTTTTGTGATTCCGACACACCTTGGATATAATCCAACACGGTTCCAACACAAACTCAGTAATTTTTTGAAGTTGAAAAGTAAGAAACTTATTACTGAGTTCCTAATTCTCCTTTCAACAAAATAAATTGTGTATTTCACATTTTGCATTTTGTGTTTCCCTTTCTTGATTTAATTTTTTCTTTAGACAAATCTAACAAAGACGGTGTCTTTTTTCAGTGATAGTGGTGATCGAAAGGGATGAAACGTCTTAAATGAATTAGAACCTCTGTTCACTTTTTCGATTTTAGATGGATGAATTAGATCCATTTTTGTATTAAGAAATAATGTATTTAGAATTTTATATTTGACTAACTCTTTTATAGATGATTTTGAATAATCTTGATTGTCAATTTAAATATGTCATAACAATGTGCAATATGTGTGCATGTGTCGCCATTTCCTATGTCCTGGAGATTATGAGTGTTGCAAGCAAGTGTTCATGTCTGTGTGCATGCTTCATAGGCTCAGAGTGACCTCCCATGCTTCATTTTTCTCCAAAATTCATTATTCTCAACTTGGAAACAGAGTGGTATTGGACGGCTCTGCCTGTCACTCCTAGTCATTATTTGATCCATCATCAAGACCTGTAGGTATAGGAGGACATACTCAATGCTTCTACAATAACATGATGCTAAAGAATACTTTTCTTCTAAATTTTCTTGCTCACAAGGAGTCAATTTGTCCCCACACGTCATAGCAAAATGGTAGAGCATAGCAAAAAGAAATTTAGTCATGTATCCATCATTGGAGTGAAGTCATTCTTACCACCATTTTGTTTTAATAAATAGGATGTCATCTTCATCCCTTGAAAACAAAATTCATCATTCCGTTCTTTTTTCTAAATAAACTTTTATTTCATGTATTCTTGTTCCGGGGCTAGATAAACTTTCTGCAAGAACCATCAAATCTTGTCTACGGAAGGGGTGCTGCTATTCTTCATAAACAAAACAGTATTACGTGTTGACTAGTGTCAACTTTGAAGAAACTCTTTTATTTTTCTTCTTCCAATGCAAGATGTTGCCTTTGTCCAACAAGTCTAACCTCTACGGTTCCTTGATCACTTCTCCTAAAATTCTCAACTGAATACAACTCCATGTCATTATCCTACGGATTCCAAGCCTTTACCACCTTCACCATTTCTTATTCCTTATCAATGTCCGATACAAGGAGCTAGGACAAGTTTGCATGCTGATTTTGTTCCATGTCCTTCTCTATCACCCACCCATAAATCAGTTTCATGTTATTATAAAGAGTTTGATTGGCCAATTGCTCTTCCCAAGGGTATTTTCTACTAATATCCTCCATCTTGTTTGTATGAAGATAAAGGAAATACCCAAATTTCTGGGCATTGTGATGCTGATTGGGCAAGGTTTCCTATAGATAGGCCTTCTACTATTGGGTATTGTATATCTATTGGAGACAATATAATTTCCTAAAAGAGCACAATGGAAGAGCAGGAAACATAACATTGTTGTTTGATCTAGTGCTTAAGCTGGATACAGGGCAATGATTTCAATCACCAATGAACCTTTGTGGATCAAACAACTTCTCCAAGAATTGAAATTGTGACATTCAACCAACGAAGTTGTATTGTGACAATCAAGATGCAGTCCAAGTTGTCTGGAATCGTGTGTACCATGAAATAACCAAACACATAGAAGTTAATTGACATTTTGTTTGAGAGAAGTTGTTGTCGAAAGAAATTAGCACTGAACTTATCAGCTCCGATGATCAGGTTGCAAATGGGTTGACTAAGTCTACAAGGGGTCCTCAAATGAAATTCATATGCTCCATGCTTGATGCGTACTTATATTTATGGTCCAAGGAGAGTGTTAGAAAAGTTTATCATTGTCTTGTAGAACATTTTCTTGTAAAGCTGCTTTCTTCTGTACCTGTCAACCATATAGGGTCCTAAGGTGTAGATTTTCTTCTCAAACTCTTTGTATTTCAAATTGCATATTTTTTATATTAATAGATCAGCTGAGAGTAATCTCTAAAGCTTCATTTTTCTCCAAAATCCCTATTTCTCAACTGTGTCCTATCAAAAACCTGAACCTATTCAGTTATTGAAAAAGGGGAAGCCCAAAAACAAAAAGAGCTTATTAGCTTTCTATTAACAATCTCCTCTTTCCTCGTGCATACAAAAATATCGCTTCTCTTACCCCCCTCCCATCACCCCGGCATCGGATTCTCACACTCGGAGCGGCTCCCTGTGCCAACCTCGGTGAATGTCGTAGTTTCGCTTGAAAAAGAAAAAAGAACTTGAAGATTGGGAGCAACCTTCCTTCNTGGCTGTTGGACATCTTCCGATTCGTCAGACAAAACTTTAATCTCATCTCTAGAGTTCCGCTTCTTGCTCTAAAGAAAGAAAGGGTAGCGGAAAGGAATAAGTGGGATAAAGGGTAAACCAGATAGCACAATGATCCATTTCCATTCTTCCCTTCGCTGTCTTCCTTGTCTGATCGCAGTAGCTTTAGCAAGGACTATCGG
>NC_028356.1:29764997-29781700 GCF_000741045.1 Vigna radiata var. radiata
TTTTGAGGGCTTTTAAGGACGGACTCGCTAGTGTCCCAAGGATTGACCGGTGACACTACTAACTTAATTGCCCTAATATATGTTTTTTTCCACAGGACTGAATCCATAGAAACCTTGGCTTAGTGCCATTACTGTAAGCGGCGGATGATTGGTATGCAGGATCGGTTGCAACGGTTTCACATGAATGTGAATCAAGAGATTAAAGATATAATTACATGACTGGGTATTCCTCTAAATTCCTCAGAGAAATTAGTACAAAATCAAAATTCAGAGATGAAGTGCGCTAATACTAACTGATTGACCAATAAACTGATATACAGATACAATCCAAAAGCCAGAGAGCACCATCACTTTAAGAGATCATAACCAGTTAAATTCCATAAACAATACTTCATCCAATTCCGAAATTTTATGGAAAAAACCAAAGAAGAACAGCTGTCAACACATCAAATAGCAGAAAATTCACCTACAGAATAAAACAAAGTGACCCCATATTGATACTAAAACACATAATTACCAGATAACGAAGCAGGTGTTTCAGATAGATAAAAAAAAAAAACAAACCCACCTAACAAATACAACTAATTAAAGAACTCAAACAAAAATCATCCAACATCCATTTTTGATGAAAAATAATATAGACAACCAAATTTCATCATCATTACTATTATTATTATACACAAATGACCAGGTTGACCAATCAGAAATAAGGAGTATCCCAGACCGATGGTAAAAAAATGGTAAGACTTAAACCTGAGGAAGACATATATTGAAGCGGACCCAGCAAAAAATCAAACACCCAAAAAAGAAGAAGCAAAAAAGTGACAAACTTTGAGACAAAAGTGATCAAAGTACATTGAAAAACAGGGTCCAAGGAGAAAGACAAGGCCACCAAACCTTAAACACGAGAATTAATAACTGAACAGAGAAACCTCGTACGAAGGGATTTGATTGGTATTTCGGTTCCTAGTGTTGTTGTTGCTGCTGCTGCGATTTTGGTGCAAATGGGGATGCTAGTTTCAGCACTAGTGTGAAAAGGTACGCGCTTTCTCTCTCTCTCTCTGCTCTTTCCCTTCCAAGTACATTTCTTCAGTTTCTTCTCTTTTATACTTATTATTATTATTATTATTATTATATAAATTTACGGCCATTTTTTAAAAACTTATTTTGAAAATTTTATTTTTGGTCTGCGCTATATTTTAGAGTTTAATTTTTGTCATCTGTAAAATAAGAGAATTTAATGAGTATGTTTTGATAGAGTAATATTTTAATAAGAATTAATTAAAAATAATGTTTATATTATTTTTAACATAATAATTATTAAATTTAACATATTTATCTATTATATATAATAGTTTGTATTTGAATGATGAGATGTTTTGACTAATGTTTCAAAATTTATATTGCCAACAAATAAAATTTATTTTTGATATAATCGTAATTGCTTGCAAAATTTAAAATTGTTATAAAATCATGTTTTTTATTAAACAACAATTCTAAAACTTTTGTATTTTCGATGCATGCACTATCTAGTCTATATTTTATAAGTAAAATTTATATATTTTTCATCATTTATAAATCTTACATTGTTATTATAGATTGCAAGAAATTATGTATATACAAAATATATGACTTGTTTAATTTTAAAAGATAAGGATACCATATTGATTAAAAATAATTTTAATATTAAATATAAATATAAATTAAGTCTATTTTATTAATTATAACATTTAATAATCTTTTACTTATATATTATTTTGAGTATTGACTTTTCAATTTAACTTAATGATTGACTACTAATTACTTTTGACTTCAAAAGATACTCTAAATTTATTTTTATTTATTACAAAATTAATCATGGACTTCTTTGCTCTACCTCTTTTAAATTTTTTTAACAGGAGTCACTTGACTACTTTCCATGAAATGGGTATTAATAAAAAAAAATAATAGGTGCCAAACATATAATTTTTTATTATTTAATTTAAAAGAGTTTAATAAATAAATGTTTTAGTTAGTTAAATGATAAATTTAGTTTAATTCATTGAATAATGCATTGAGTTGTTGTCAACTTATATATATATATATATATATATATATATATATATATATATATATATATATATATATATATATATATATATATATATATTAAAATTCAGGTCTGAAAATATTATAAAAACTAACTAAATATTTATCCCATTTAAATATTTATCCCATTCTAAATCATTTAAGAGCTAACATGTGTTTTAATTTTTTTTAACGTATTTATTAATAAATTAAATTTTTAAAAGACATATTATGCATTACTATTTTTTATTAGTTGCATTGCATCACAATTTTAAAAGGATATTAACTTAACAATTGAAAACTTAAAAAATAATGAAGATCTTAATTTTTTTAGAAAATTAAAACAAAATAAAATTAATATTTCAGTCATTATATTAATAATCTAAAAATAATTTTTTAAATACAGGCATTGTTTCTAAAATTACACTGGTAAAAATTAATTACTTATACTATTTATAGTAATTATTATTATTACTATTGCTAAAAGTGCTTTTAAAATTAAAATTACGTAATATAATAACTACATTAACAGATAAATTGAATAATTTTTCAGCTTATGCATTGATAGTAAAAAGTAAAATGTATAATTATAGAATTTGATTAATAATTGCATGTTTAATATAAAAACAAAAATTAGTAAATAATATTTAAGTAAACTTTAATGTTCTTCTTTCAACATCAATTTCTTCATACCATTTTTTAATTGGATTTGAATCTTAGTCTAATCATTTCTTTTTTACCTAATAAAAGCATTGATATCATATGCAGATGAAAATTCTATTGTGATGGAATGGTCAAAGTCAAACTAGTTTTTTATTATTTTAAACATACTTTATAATCACGACAAAAATATGGTTCCGTGAATACGATTTCTTCCTAATGAAATTATCAACTTCATTCTATAAAAAATACAATATTTAATGAAAAAAAAATTATCATTTTTAAACATGTTATAAATTTAAATATTTTTAACTGAATTTCTTTTGAAAAAATATCTTTCATTTTCATATCCAATATCTAATTATGATGAATTTAAGAAAAAGTGAGGGCTTGGATTTGATGGATTTAAAATAAATTGTGTTATTTTTTTTTTAAAGAATTTAGAGGTGAAAATGTATGAATTTGAAAATAAAGAATGTAAAAGTTTATAAGAATTTAAGAAAGAATTGAGTTATGTAATATATAAAAAAATGATTTAATTTTGTAAAATAATTCATTATTGATCAAATTTGTAAAGCCTTATTGATTTAATTCATGTTAACCATTGAGAGAGAGGATAGTGGTGGTCAATTTCTTGATAACTTTTTGTTTTCTAATTCATTTAAACAAAATTTGTAACAATCAAATCATTAAATTCTTATGACAGAAGAAAAAAAATCAACTAACTTTAATTTTAAAAGTAATATATTTGGAATTGAAAAGGATAACGATATTTAGACAAAAAAAAAATTGACAATATTTGAACATTAATTATGTATTAATATGTCCACAATAATGTTCATGATTATTGTTATTGATTGTGGAGTAATTTTTGACCAATCACATATTAACACGTAATCAATGTTCAAATGTTGTCAAAAAAATATTGTCTAAATATCATTATCCAATTGAAAAATCATACTCGAAATATCTAGTGTGAAATTTAGTAAAATAAAATCTCTAAATGTTATATTTTCTCAATCTAAAAGTTGTATTAATTTTTAAAACAAAATTTCATAAATTAAAATGTTTCATTACATTTATTTTTAAAACAATTTAGTCTGTAAAATAAACTGTTTTGTAATAATCTTGTTTAATTAAGATCAATATTAAATGTAAAATGGTCCTCTAAAATCATTATTTCAGTCTGAAAAGGCAAAATAGCCGTTTTGGTTGACTGGTAAAAGCGTAGATATTTTAAGTAATATTATCTCTCTATATAGTTTTTTAAACTTCATGTTAATAAAATGATCTTTCTGTTTTTATGTAATAATATAATGTTTTGAAGTATTCATTATTTTTTCTCGTTCTTTTTATATAGGTCTATTAAGATCTTTCTCGTTCCATTTAAATCCTGTGATTATTTTTGGTTAGTAAATGATAAATATTATAAAAAATTCTTTCTCCATTTAAAACTTATAAACTTGAAAATTTTAATTTTTAAAATTATGTTTCTACTACTACAATAATCATAATAAGGTGTAAGGAGAGATCAAATGGTACTAGTCTAATTTATAACGTGATCATGTTAATAAATTTATATAAAAGGTAAATTTTCTCATTCAACTATTATTAGATTATAATTTCAAATTGTTACAATTATTTCAAGAATCTAAACATTTCTTTTAAGAAACATAGAACTTTTATAATAGTAATAATAGACATTTAATTATTAATATTACAAAGTTTTAGTATAAATAGAAACAAGTTAAATAGAGTTATTTTTATAAAAGCTATTATCTCTTTAAAAGAATAATGATCACCTTCTTCTATTTTTTTTTTCTAGAGTTTCTAATTCCTTATCTATTTAATTGAAAAACGAAATATACTATATGACTCATGTGGAAAAAACTTACCTATTTGTTTTATCACTTTGTTGAATAAAATAAGTTTTACTTTTGCTTTTTTTAAAGTTGTTTGTCTTTGGTTGGCATGTATATATATGGGGTTGAATGTCTGGTCTTTAAAAGCTTTTGATGAAGCTTTATTCAAATAAGGTTATTAAGGTATGATCTTATATAAGTAATTAAGGAAAGTTATTCATTTAAAATTGATTTCTTTTTTGGTGTGGAATTGTATGGGAACTCTATTTGAACTTATTAAAATTGTTAAATGAGATGAATTGATTGGTTTGAAGAATTGTATGTTGTGTTTGGTTGATTTGACTTTGTTACTCGAGTTGAAATTGTGAAATTATGATTGGTTGGTATTGTTGGTCCCAAAGATTGGTAAATTTGACTCACTTGATTTCATATGGTATATTTAAATAGTTAAAATTGGTTGTGATTGTGAATAGGAAAGAATAACACTATATTTATCATTCATTAGAGCCTTGTTAAATTCTTGACGTGTGAAATTGTGATTAATGATGGTAAGTTTGATTTTATTCGTATCAGAGGGTGCATTTTAAATTAAAACATTGGGCTCTCACTATGTAACAGAGAGCCACTGGGCTCCACAGTGCTGAGCGCTCATTTTGGGCGTTGAGCAGACCAAAACCCTAGAGCAAATGCTCTTGGGGGCATTGAGTGACATTTTTGGCGTTAAGCGTCACTTTTCCAATGAGGTTTGGACGTTGGGTCAACTCACTAAAGCAAACAGTGCTAACATTGGACGTCCTATATGCAGTCTTGGTTTATGTTTTCTTTCTTTTGTTTCTTTGTTGGGTTTGAGCTGTATTGGTACTTTGATGCTTTATTTGGTAGTATCTATTGAATTGTATGATGGTTTTTACATGAGGCTATGTATGTGGTTAAATATGGTTTGAAAAGAATTCCAAAAAGAAAGTTCTTATTGATTGTTTCAAGTAGTGCATGTATCATTATAGGAACTCAATATTAGGGGTTATCTTGACATTCTAACGACTATCCAATCTCAAGTAGAGAAAGGCGGGACATGTGGTGACAGTAGCACAAAGTCCTAGTTCCTAGACTTTACCTTTACCTAAGACATGAATCGACTAACCTTGTACGTGATAAGGTGAAACCCATTGGTAATAGTTTTGTAGAACAATAGACATCACCATAAATGCACCTCCTTCTCCATCTCCAACATTAGACATGCACAATCTGGCTAGGACAATTGACACCATGGCAGCAACTCTACAACAACAGGATGTTGTAATGGTGCAACAACACCAGGTAGCCTTACAGCAAAGCAAATGGAGTCTACTAGGCTTTCTTCTTAGCGTTACAATTGGATATTATTCTTTCGACTCCTTAATAATTTAGCTTATTCTTCCACCTTAATATTCTTTCTACTCGCAACCAAAATCTTTATTAAGTTGTGTATGGTATAGTATGTGATCCGGTCGGTAGGTCGTGCGATAAAGCAATGCCGAGGGTGAACACATTGTATTAGTCTAATGGTGTTAGAAGATTATCTGTGTCATTTGGTGTTCGATATATTTGTTTTAAAATATAAATTATAAATTAGGCAAGTAAAATGGGCCTATGAGGTGTTGGGCTATGATTGGGCCAACACGAACATAAATATTAGTATTATTGGGCTAATATTAACTTATGATCCATGATAAAATCTATAAATAGAGAGGTAAGCCACACCACAGAAGTAAAACTTAGCTTGATTGAGTTTTTGCACTTAATTATAAATTGAGCTTATTAACTAAAATCTGACTTGAGTGTCAAAGTACCTTTAATAGATACACACTGTTTAGATTGAATTAGATAAAGATGAACCAGATGATCTTGAAAGAAGAAGGAAGACAGAATGAAGACAAACAACAATGTGTGTTTCTGAGTCCTAATCAGCTATATACTGAAACAAGTTGCTATATTTATATCATACATTAATGTTTTATTTATAAATGAGCTCCTACGCCTCAACGACCCTTTTCATACATAAACAGAAATTTCTTTTTGCACTCTTGATCTTGTGGGTGTGACGTAAATGGCTAAGTTTGTATCTTAAAACCCAAATAAAACAAAAGGTTTAAACGTATTATTACTAGCATAGATTTAGTAATTTTATTTTCGGGTTCTATATTTGTTTTTCTTATTTTTCCTCAAAATTATTTGTTTTTATCTGTTTTTGGATTAACTTGCTTCATTAAGTATCACCGTAATATAATCAAATTATTTTATATGCCCGACTTTTGATTGTCATTATTCAATAGCATACATGTAATGACAAGAAATAAAACGTTTGTATTTTAATAAAATAAAATTAAGGACTAATTTAAAAATAATAAAGCTTAAAACCATTTTTCAGTCATAAAATTACATTTTAGTCTAATAAACATCTCACCGATATATGTTATGATAGAAAAAACGCCAATTTCATCAAAAGACATAATGCATTATTCTTTATTCTTAATTAGATAGTTATCAAAGTTTCACCTCAAATAACAAAAAGAATAAAAAGTTATTAAAAAAAGACATATATATACTTAGATTAAATTAATTGACCTAGTTTAATGTCTTAGAATTCGTTTACCAAACTACCTGCTCCTGATAAAATAATAGTGTGAAAACCAAAAAAAAAAAAACTTGAGACTCTGCATTGTTCTTGACTCCGGAACATTCTTCTTGACAAACGTTAAGATTTTAAGTTGTCTCGTAAGATGTTCAGTTGATGAAGAGCACGTTTCATGATGTCATGTTCTTCAATTTTCATGCTGATCTCCCCTGATGACTACATAAGAAACAAAATATAATCAAATAACAGTCATTATATTATAAAATTTTGGGAACTAAATATGCTAAAAGAGCGATATCAACAACAATAGCCTCATCCCACAGATAAAGAACAAGGCAAACAAAAACTGAAAATACATTGAAAGGTTAAAAGCCACAACAAGTGAAGCATCCTTTGGGAAACTAGTAATATTCCATTACCAGATTTCAACCTACCCAAATCTATTAGCTTTACTAGGTATGGTATGGCATGCAATAAGCAGTCTGCTTTTGAACTTAATGGAGCCAGAAAAACAAAAGAGATACCATATCATGGATTCATGCCAAATGAGCATATATATATATATGGTGCAGATTGTAACTATGCTCACTGCATAAGTGTAACTATGTATACAGTGGAGTATAGACAATAACAAAAATACTGAACACCTTTACTAAACACAATTTTGATTCATCCAATGGAAAAGATAAGTTATACTAATGGAATGCAACCTCTATAATAAACAGTCAATAGTTTTTCTTGTTCATCAGGGTAGAACCTACCTGTAAAGAAATAACTTGCTCTATGACGTTATCAATATTTTTCTTGTATAGAGACATAATCCGTCGTATTTGAGGATCCCCGTGCAACAAGGAAAGAGCAGAAGTGACAGCATTCACCTTATTCAAGCAGTTCCTTACATCTTGACAACATTTGTTAGATTTTAGTAAAACGCTACTATCATATATAACCGATCCCATTTTCTTCAAAACAAGATTCATAAGTTCATGGCACCGGTCCAACATGAAAAAACAAGGTACAGCATAATAACGCCGGAGGCTGAATGGAAAGGAAGGAATTCTTTGTCCATCATCTTCTGGAACGCACTGTGGTAAAGTGAAATTTAGAATCAATGAAAGTACTAAAATCAATTCATATCAGAACAATAAAGATTTATTTCTTCAGAAAATAAAATTAAATAAAACTCATAAATTACAGAAATAGTGATAATTTAGACAGTATTTCCCCCATGGCCTTTATTATAATAATTTATTGTATACATTTAGCTAAGTTCTGCATTTTCTTTTGGAAGTTGTAAATTTTTATTTTATATGAAATTACTATAACAATCAATCATAAAATTTTAAAAACAACGGACATTTCTACTTTCAAAACAAAAAATAAGGACAGAAAAAACAATTAGCTAACTCTGATACAAAGCATCATCTGGGGTATCCAAAAAAATAAGTAGATAAATAGGCAACAACAAATTTAAATTTATGTCATTTGTTAGTCAGTTTTTGGAAGCATACTTACCTGCACAACATCTATCAGATATTCCGAAAGATGAAGGCCTAGAGTGGCAATGCTTTGTTCAGAAAGTAGTGTGGGCTTCGAATCCACTGAAACAATCATTCTCAGGAGAGAGCATCTATTATCCACAGAAGGCTTTTGTGACTGTGGTACAAACACGTATGAGAAATCATTCTTATAAGAAAATTCTAAATGAGCTAAGAACAAAGCATAAGAAAAGTAAAGAGAAAATTGCTATGCATAAGAAAATGTCAACTTACTATCTGATCAACAATCAATCTCTCTATCAATCGTAGAACAATAGCTTTGTCACCCATCTGTTGAATGCATGAGTAAATCTTATCTGTCATTGACTTTAAAGTTTGGCGAAGTGGGTCACCCTTAAAACCAGAGGAACCAAATTCTGCAAAATTAAAAGTAATAAAATTTATCAATCTATGGTGATGAAGATTGCCAAAAGTAGGTTTACAAAGATAAAAAAACATTGATAATTTCAATCACAAAAGATTACTCAAGCTGCGAACATGTTATGCATACATAACAATGACAAATATTTTCTTCAATCAAGTAACTTTGCCAGCTAGAGCATGGGAAGAATGCCATATAAATATTGTTATTTACAAGTTACCAAGAAGCACGATAAAGATGGCAGGAATGCAAAATTGGATGAGTACAGATAGCAATGTAATAGTAACCCATTACTGGTGATGGGTAATCAATTACTGGGCTTGCATTTAAGGAGTTCACAAATAAAGAACAGTGGTAAGAGTGGGATGGAATTAGAAGGAGAGGAAGACAAGAGAACAATAGTATAACAGAATGGATTGCAGGCAGAAGGAGTTGGAGAGGGAGATGTGAGGATCATGCTTGGGGGAGAGTGTTAGGACTTAGAGAGTATAGTAAAGGGTGAAAAGAATAGAAAAATAAGAAGGGGGCAGGACAGGGTCTATATAAAGACCCCTGTTATTGTTTTGAGGGGGGAGTTAGAGACTTTGATAACATTGTTGACCGATACTTGTATCTGGTGAAGGAGGTTAAGCTCCTGTGTTTTCTTTGCATTCTGGATTCTTTCATGTGAATACAACATGTATTTTTCATCTTTCTTGATCGGTGATTACTTGAGTGTGTGTGTGAAAGAGAGCTAGTTAGGAATTCTTACCCAGATTCGTAACAGAGAGAGAATCATTATGTGAGGGGCGGTAATAGAATGAAAGTTAAAAGGATTCTTAAGGTAAAAATAACTGGCTTAGCTGATTGAAGGAGTTCTTCCCCAGGAAAGGGATTATTCTTATTTCAGTTTCTACATTTACATTTAGTAAGGAGATCTGCCCCCGCTATGGTCTATTTTTCCCTAACTCTTTATTGAAGAGAAGCTTTCCCTCTGATTAATCAAATTTCTGTATCAATGCTATACAGTTTTCCTATTCTATTTTTGGGTCATATCACATGGAATGTTGTTTTGCATTACCAATTTCAACCCCTGCCAGTTCTTTCTAATCCCAACTACTGAGCATTATGGACAAAAGCACTTAATTAGAAAAGTGAAACAAGAAATGGATAATATCAAAAGCTACACAAAAGGTAGTCCAAATAAATCTTCGTAAGCTACCAGGAGAAACTTTGAAACGGGAGACCAAGGTGATGAAAAAACTTAAGTAATCCCCAATTTCTATACACCCCCGCTCATAGGCTAACTGGAGAACGTCTATGATCCAAAATAAGACATAGGAGTCTAGACCATCACCTGCAATAGTACAAAAAAAAATTAATGTTAAAAAGCTTTAACCTAGAAAATTTAACAGCCTTTATATCATTAGTATATAAATCCTACTTCTACTTAAAAGACAATGGCTACAATCAACATTAAAAACGTTAGTACAGAAAGTGAGAGAAAAATGCTGTACAAAAAGTATACTTATTTCACAATAACATAGTTTTAGAATTATCACTTCAACGACTACTTTGTGGGGAAAAGTCCAAACTTTCAGATCAATCTTACATGATTGTATAACAAGATAAACCATATTTTGATCATAGGCAATAAAATAAATAGAAAAAGAAGGCAGTCAAGTCAGAAAAATAACTTATTTTTTAAGAAACAGTAATTACATGTTTATAGTTAATTTCACAAAAATAAATATTACTTGAATCTGAGGCATACATTCGAGATGTTTCCAAAAGAAATCCTACAAAAAAGCAGAGCTGTGGGACTTCTATGCTATTTCTATCACATTTATTAAAACAAAAGTTATTACAAAATGGAAGAAAAAGGTTGCAACCTTATTCTCCTCAAACAAATTTAAACGATGAACCTTTCAATACCTTAAATTAATCAAATTGCTCAACATTAGGTATGCAAATGATAGTAGGTAAAATGTTAAGTGGAGGTATGAAGAAAAAATTACTAAAAAAGCAAATCATGCAGTGAAATTTTAAATGAACCTGAAGCTTACTTAGGCAACAATAGACTAATGACTTTAAAATAGGCAGGTCCAAATGAGAGACATAGTAAATGGAACATAAAGCGAGAACTTGAGATTCTCTAGGAAGCTTGAGAAAAGGACCAAAACATATAGGTCCTGCAACGTGAAAAAAACAAAACAATTAGAAGCCAAAATATAACTCACAGGTGTTGTATTATTAATACGGATGTCAACATCATGTTCATGTTTACCTCCCTCTTGATATGTACAGTAAAAATCTTGCAATGACTGCTGCATGTTGTTATACATGCAAACAAGTGCTGGATTCCAAGCACGCTGTCCAATACGATGTAGAAGACGTATCAAAGCCTATGATGAACATAAAATGCTTTAGGTAAAAGGACAAATTAAATTGCAGACTTAAGATCAATGCAAAGGCTGATTAATCTCTCAAAATGCAGTCAACCATGAATTTCAAATAAAGTCCTTATCAAATCAAAATAATAACTACCTGGGAGCAGGCTAGGTGATTATCTCCAAGCTGGATAAGCAACCGAGGGATATCTCCAGTCCATGCACATAAAGCCTCTTGAAGAACTATATACTGTGGATTGCTTGTCCCTGTGGAATGCATGCCTTCCATCTATATTTGGACCAAAGACCAAAAAAAAAACATACATTAATCACGAAGGAAGGAAATAAATTGCTTTCATGTGTTAGATGTTAATTTGTGTGTTTATGTTAATTGCATTCTGTATTTAGGGTTTAACCCTTATCTTACATTATAAATAAACTACCCTATGTGTATGCTAAACACATAAGGGAGATTTCTCCTAATCTTCTCCACTATTTCATATCATGAGATTATCCAAGAATCAAGAATTTCATTTCAATAGTGTTCTTAGAAGGAGATGAATCCAAACTCACGTAAGTTAACACATCTTCAATGGCAGAAACACAGGCTTTCAGCAAAGAACCTGGCTTGCTTTCCCTAAATGTCAGGGTAAAAGCCTGCAAGTGTCACAAATCTAGCAACATCAAAACCTCCATAGGAAAGAAAAAACATCATAAATAAAACATGGCATAAGATGACACAACCAGAAAATGAACTCTTTCAATTTCTATTCTAGTTTCAGTAGTTAGTATATTTTCCCTTACAATAACAAAAAATAAAGTCACACTAGTTTATTGTTTTCAAGAACTAGCAAGGCAACTAATGATAAAATCTTGCCTTCACCATGTTTTTCACAATCTCTAGAATCAGACAGAGAACAATTACAAAAAGAATTTTGTAATTATTGTGGGAAACCAAATGCCAGAAAATATTACAAGGTCAATATTCAAAATTAATAGCATCCATGTTCTAACAAAAATGAACTAGAATCCATTCAACAAGTCAGACCTGAAGAAGACGTGATGTCCAATCGTCTACCCCGCGTGAAACAATTTTTGGAATAAATGGAAGGAGTAGAACTAAATGCTCTTCTTCCCAGACAGCCTTAGCAGACTGTGTAGTCCAGAAGAACTGTATAATAATATTCCAGCCCAATTCAGCTATAGAATGACCACAATTTTCAACTTAAAGAAACTTCAAAAGGATAATTTTAGCATATCTATCAAACCTTCCCAAGCAGAGCATTTTCAAAAAGTTCAAGAAATCTCTCCAACAAATGTGGAGGAAGACACATCCATTCATTTAATTCAAAAAATATTTTGGCAATGACCATGTTCAAGTCAAGCAACCTACCACAGTCCTGCAATGAAAAAAAGAAAAAATTAGTTTTATGAAATTAGAGGAATATCGCAATCCTGCTGCTCCCTACTCTACCTCACAAATGGAACCAAATCACAATAACACAACAGAAAAAGGGTAATCATCACAGGACATTTACAGGGGTAAACTATATCTATCTTTGGAATGTAAACTTGACCTTAACAAAACCAAATTTGAGGGCTAGTGACCAAAGCAGACACAAATCAAGATCAACTCAAGAAAGGTTGCAACATTTAATACTTCAATTAATACTCAAAATATTGATAGAAGCTTTTGGTTAAGATATAAATGTATGTTCTTTAAAGTATACGAGTTGGAACACTAGACAAGCCTTGCCAAAAGTCATTCTGTCAATCTAACAGTTCAATGGATACATGATACAATTGCCTCTCCTCAGAGAGGAAACGAAAATATTTAAGAGAGAAAAGGGAACATAACAATGAGAACTATATATCCTCCTTGGACCTAATTAGAAAAAGAACATGACTTTTGTCAGGGAAACCTCCTTGGCAGGTGGCAAAGAAGACTGGGAGCTATGGGTCCTCCTTCTGGGTACTTAATGTTATCTTCTTATAAAATTCTTTTGTACAGACATCAACCAAAGAGTAGCAAAATAATCAACTTAGCAAATCAAATTTATGTTGATCGGGTTATCAAAGATGGAAATAGCTAATCTGAATAGTTCCATATCCTCTTTAGACGACAATTTTACAATTAGTTTCTACTCACCAGTCCCCACTAAAGGGTTAAAAACAGACACATACCCTTGCTGAAAGATGATCAGTGTGATTGAGTGGAAAACGAGGAAATAATCTCTTCAAGAGTGCGGAAGAGATGGTAACATCAGCCACATCAGGTCCAACTTGAGAACTTGGATATTCTGATTTCTTGTCACTCCCATGAGTAATAGACCTAACTATAAGATCTATACTATGCAGAATGGATGTCATACAAGCAAAAGACTTCCCTTCAAGACTTTCCATCGAATGAATCAATGGAATAAACTCCAGAAAAATATTCATTAATGATGGAACTAGATCCTTCAAACTCTTTACGATATTAGAAAAACCTACACAAACAGATAAAGCATAAAATGGGACAGTCAAACAATCAGTGAGAACATAAAAAGCTTGACAAAGTTTTTAGAATTATGCAAACTCAATCAACTGACATTCACTTAGTTATGTGCTTTAAAAATTGCATTTTTAAGTTATCATACCATTTGAGTTCATAGACATTTCATCATCATAGGCAAACAATACCCTTCGGCCAGTATCATCCTATTAAAAATAGAAAATATTAGAAAAAATTGGTGAGCAAAAAAGATAAAATAAAATTAGTATTAACCGCATTGAGACCAGGACAGAAAAGCAAAAGGTTTAGATCATAAATTATAACTCATAAATATGTACTTATCCAGATAGTAACGTGTTAGAATCTGTGCAAATTATAAAATACAAAATGTATTCTGAAAAAAGCTATGGGTTCCAGATGCACATAAATTGTCAAATTTAAGCACAACACTAAGTAAAAAAATGGAATGAAGAAATAAAAATATAGAGTGGTTTATACATAAAAATACCAAAGCTTAAATTAAAAAAAAAAAAATGAACAGAGCATCTATACTTGTACTTTTTATACATATAATGAAGCCTTAACAGCTAAATGGAAATAAAATACCTTATTCGGCAAATCAGTTTGTGCTTTATTCCATGGAAGGAGTGACAAGCAGCGAACCAACCCAGAAAGAGCAGCCTTTAGTTTTCCTTTATCTTGTAAATAGTATTGGTTCCTTCTTAGAATATCCTCATAATTCAGAAAAATCTGTTGACCACACAACCAGTAAAGTGAATTTTAAGCATCAAATACAAAAATACAACAATTACAATTAGGGTGGATATAGAACTCAATTTCAGGAACAATTAAAGAATAGAGTATACAGACAAAGAATAGAATAAAATGGTGGGCTGGGAAATATATAATACAATGATGGCACAGAAACCAATCATGAAAAAAATGAGAGATAGAAATGTCATAGATCAGTGTTTTGCCAATACAACTAAGAAAAAATATTGCAACAGCAATTTGTGAACTACATTACCTAAATTCCTCGGACAAGTGTTCAATCAATAATATTGTTAAGAAATGGATTTTAAACTTAATTCAAACCTACGAAACTGGCTTGTTATGTAAAGTTTGTACCCACTTATATATTTTGAATTAGCCTTAGTTATAGTCGATGTGAGACTTCCAACAAGCATTATATCATCATAAAATTTCAGAATAATAAAAGTATTTAATGTAGAGAAATTCCCCCTCAGTAAGTTTCAACCAATTGTCATATCTGGATCAAAGTTCTACAACATCCAGATATATTGAAACATTCACTCATATTTCTCTTACTATTGTTGGGCAACATTTCAGACAGAAAATAGAAGCTCCATTACAGAGGTGGATGTAAAATCCAATTACAAGAGCATCAGAAAGTTTAAGGAGCTCAGAACTGCCAATAATGCAAGAGAAAAATCCCCTTCAACCCCACTCCATTTCCCCACCCCTTAATCACCATAAAACAAAGAGCTGAATTTTAAAAGGAAATCAATTTCAAGGAGCAATCCTAACATACAGATAAAGAAATTTAGAATATGGCAAATAATATCACCTTTTCTGCATACAAGGGTGAAAAGGAAGGAGGATAGAACTCGAGAATGAGATCAAGAAAATCAAATGCCATCATCCGAACATCAACCGAAAAATGAGTCATTGCATTAAAAATGTAAGGCATCAATAAAGAAACGACCAGCTCTTGATTGTCCTACAAAATATAGGGAGAATAAAGCAAATGAAGTCTCAAAAGAATCAACTTTAATGTAAAGATGTAGTAATATAAAGATTACTGGATACAGGAAAAACAAAGTATATCCTCATAATCAGAATTGAGGAACAGTAAGGATAACAATCAACTCCAAAGTATTACAGCCAGTCATCTTGATGCATGATAATATAGATTAATAACCAGAGGCAATATAGCATAAATCATGAGAAAGAAGCAGCATCATTTACTTGTTCATAACTGATAGAAAGATAAAAAATTCATCCAAGTGGTAATGGCATATGAGTCTATCATCCTAATGGGTTAGAAAAGTTATTCAAGCAAATAAAATGGAAATACCTCTTTACAGCAAGGTAAAATCACAATTTTGAAGAGATCATACAATGATTTCCGAACCACTTTATCATCATCACCAATGCGCTCACGAAGTTTTTCTACCGTGACATACCTGTGCGACTTCTGTTCAGCTGGATGCCTGGTGAATAAATCCTTAATACCCATCAATGCTTCTGTAGTTTAGAATGTGAAAAAGAGAATATTAACATGAGGATAATACTTAATTTTCATACAATCAAGATATGCTATTAGACTAACTTTCATAGATCCAAACAATATAATTAATGGCTGCTTAATTTTATTTTTGACGGGTTTGGAAAATAATTACAAATATTGGCAGCGTTCATGATCTTCATTTAATGGCTCCAGCCTTAAATTCAAACCAAAATGAGCTATCATTTCTAAAACTTTTAAAACAAAAACAAAACCAAGGACTTGAGAATTAAACTGTAAAAAATTCTAGAGGGCTTGATTGATCTCTCTCATAATCTTCTATTTATAATAATAAATTAAATTGATACAAGAGTACATGATAATTAGAGTAACCTAGACACAATATAATCATGATAATTAGAGTAACCTAGACACAATATAATCATGATAATTAGAGTAACCTAGACAC
>NC_028356.1:29783520-29788375 GCF_000741045.1 Vigna radiata var. radiata
GATGATCTCAGTATGTGGAGAACTGGGTGCAGGAGGTGACATTAGCAGACATGTAATACTTCTTAGTTTCAGGAGAGTAACACTGATATCCTTTTTGAAGTCGGGAATAGCCTAAGAAGACACATTTGAGAGCACGAGCGGAGAGTTTGTCTAGACCTGAAGACATGTCATGAACAAAACATACACAACCAAACACTCGGGAAGATATATGAAAGAGAGGATCATTAGGAAACAAAATGGAGAAAGGGACTTTATTATCAAGAGANGAGGAGGGCATCCTATTAATAAGATAACATGCAGTTAAGATGGCATCTCCCCAGTGATAGACAGGAATATGGGCACCGAGCAAAAGGGTACGAGCAGTTTCAACCAAGTGCCTATTTTTTCGTTCTGCTATACCATTTTGCTGTAGTGTATGAGGACAAGTAGACTGATGTAAGATACCATGGGAACTCAAGATGGCAGAAATGAGGGATGAGAAATACTCTTTTGCATTATCACTTCTTAATATTTTGATTACTTGACNAAATTGATTCTTGATTTCATTCAAAAAAGATGTAAAGACAGCTAACAATTCAGAACGATTTTTCATAAGATAAACCCAAGTACATCTTGAATATTCATCAATAAAGGTAACAAAATATCCAAAACCAAAAGAGGAGATACGACTAGATCCCCATATATCAGAATGGATAATGGAAAAACTAGAATTACATATTGATTGAGACCTTTTAGGAAAGGAAGATCTAACATGTTTTCCTAATTGACATGATTCACATTCTAAGGTTTGGAGATCACTAAGTTCAGGACACATCTTTTTTAATTTGGACAAATAAGGATGGCCAAGTCGATCATGTAGCACTTTAGGATTAGGAGCAGCAACACAGAACACCCTTGGATGAGATTCATAATGGTATAATTCGCCAACTTCATATCCTTCTCCAATCCGTCTCCCCGAACCACGCTCCTGTATAACAAAAGATTTATGATCAAAGGTTATTGAACAATTTAACATTTTGGTCAACTTGCTTAGGGAAATTAAATTAAAAGGACAATTAGGGACAAAAAGGACAGAGTTGAGATTGAGGAAGGGAGACAAGGAAACATGACCGACTCCTTTGGAGGAAGTTTTAGATCCATTTGCAAGGATTATGAAATGAGATTCCTCTCGAAAAGAAATAGATGAGAACAAAGAGGTATTACCAGAAATATGATCAGAAGCACCTGAGTCAATTACCCATGAATTTGGACCTTCCATGGATTGAGAAATGCAGGTTGTTGATGTACTAGGAGATTGAGATGATTCTGCCAAGCTGTTGGACTTTGACCTTAAATACTCTTGATATTCATCCTCNGTGAACTTAGAAGTGGAAGTTTCAATCTTCGGAGTGGAAGTTTCAGTCTTCAAAATATTGGCGGTCTTGGAAGGAAAACCATGTAAAGAATAGCAATTCTCTTGAGTGTATGTGCATTGAGTCCCCGACCTCCTCGTCCTCCTCCTCTAGTGCCACGTCCTCCTCCTTTAGTGCCACGTCCTCCTCCTCTAGTGCTACGTCCTCCTCTTCCTCGTGTGGCAACCATGACAGATGGTTCCACTAGTTCATGCGCTTCCTGAGTTTGAGGTACCGGGACACGTAGACGGTGAGTGGTCAATGTTTCCATGGAGGGGACCTCATGACTAGTTAGAAGTTGATCTCTGAGATGATCAAAATCGGGATATAGGGCACGAAGGATCAATACCATGTAATATTTGTCCAGTTTCTTTTGGATATCCTTTAATGGGTCCGCTTCCAAAAACATCCTCAGTTCTTCGACGGCAAATTAGGCTTCAGCCATAAAGGACATATCATGGTTTGTCATTTTAAGAGATGCAAGCTTGTTCGCAGTGTCATAGAGACGTTGAATATCGTTGGTATAAATGCTTTGAGCTTTCTTCCAAAAGGAGTGACAAGTTTTGAAAGCCCTCAGAGATATAAGAAGGTTGGATTCCACTTATTGCCAATAAAATAATTCTAGAGGGCTTGATTGATCCCTCTCATAATCTTCTATTTATAATAATAAATTGATACAAGAGTATATGATAATTACAGTAACCTAGACATAATATAATCATGATAATTAGAGTAACCTAGACACAATATAATCATGATAATTAGAGTAACCTAGACACAATATAATCATGATAATTAGAGTAACCTAGACACAATATAATCATGATAATTAGAGTAACCCTAGACACAATATAATCATGATAAATAGGATAAATATCCTAACACAAGGGTTTACTTTGGTTCTTCAGCTCCAAGCTAAGACTCTTGCTATTTCAATCCATAATAATGTTTTGTGGGTTATATTAAAACAAAATATGTTGAAATTGTAATAAATAACTAGAATTAAACAGTTCATATATCAATTATATTCCCTCCACATGTTAGTAGCAAGCACACAAGCACAAACAGACCTCTAACAAAGGTTAATAATATCTATTGCACTAAAAAAAAATTCCCTAGGTAATCAAGATTAATCTTTTAAAAAAATTTATTGGTTCTAAACATACAAAATTTGTTTGATAGAGAAGTAATGATACTAAAATAAAAATATACCTCTACGAACTTTTGGATTGTGATGAGATGTTTGCTGGAGAAGTTCTTTTAAAGTCAAACCCTTCTTGTTTACAGCCAAACCAGCCTTCTCTGCTGCCACACTCTGTTCCGGCAGAACAATTGCTGTTGGAGATATGTTGGTTAACTTATTTCATGACATTAAAGTCATTCATAAATAAAAGTTATAAAACAATTAAAAAGACATTCCAAACCAAGCATCTAGTTTTAATTTAGATTGATTTTGGTTTTAAAACCAAACTATTGATAAATAAACATGTCATGAACAGAACCTATTTTAATTTTGGAGGAGGGTACCTTTAGATTTAATCTCAGTATTTGTTCTATTCTTAGGTGGTGGCAGTTTCCTCCCAACCTTTCGCCTTATTTTCTGAAAATTTTGAAAAGTGATATGTTAAAAATGTTTCAACAAGAGTCAGAGTTACAGAATATAATAAAGTTGTGTCAGAGCCCTAGAGGAAACCTTAAAGTCAATGCCATGCTGCTTCTTCGAGTTGGCTTTAGAACGAGTCATCTTGCCTAATAATGAGACTAAAGAAGAAAAAACAATGGGTGAGTTAGATTCTATTGTCATTCACTTTAATTCCAAAAAAAAAAAAAAGACAAGAGATATGAAAAATATATTCACAATGTTGTGAGATGAGATAGTGATTTTTAATATATTCACAATGTTGTGTCTCTGCTCCTTGTAGGAGGACAGTGGCAAGAGTGAAATATAGCCCAATCAAGTTGATATGGGAAAATATCGGAGACCTAAAATTCCTTTGTGAAAAATATATTGAAACCATAGCGGTTTATGGCAATAACATCGCCACCGCCATGTTGTGGCAGCAAGGCATACCTCCGCCACCGATTTCCACCGAAGTGAAAAATGAGAAGAATGGAATGTTACCAGAAGATAGGGTCTTCTTCTATGGTGACGCTGGTAAATTGACAACAACTGCAAAGGCTCCGAACTTCAATGGCGGCCACTAAGCTCCGAACGTTCGCGTGGTTCGCGCGCCACTCCTGCTTTCGCTTCCTTTGAGTTTTGCTCGTAGTGAGTGAAGCTTTTTTATTTTAACATTAAAATTGTGCTTTTATCAAAGAAATAAAAAGAAATTAAATCCACACTGTTTGTATTCTTTATTTTAGCATGCAAAAATTTAATATTAAAGTTTTTTCTGCCACTTATTATTTTAAATCATTAGACCTATGTTAAACTTTTCGACCAATATTAAGTTTAACAACTTTTTTTTATATGAAGTATAAACTATAATCAATTAAAATTATAATAAAAGAATAATAATATTAAAAAATATAAGAAATCAAGAACCTGACAAATCAAAATTGTAAGATTTATTTAACTTATAATACTAAGGTTTTATCTACAAGAATCACAACAAATCTTCCTTTACACTAAGTTTTCTACAACTAATATTTTCTTCTCTTCAATAATGTTTCTTTCTCTCTTTCTCTCTTTCTCTCTTTCTCTCTTTCTATTTTCCTAATCACCAGAATTTTTATATAAAGAGGAAGTGTCTAATATAGTTACAACTATAAATGAGGTTAATTAATTTTTCTTGTACAGAATATATAAGTATGGTACTCTATTTATAATAGAGGTCCATAAAGAGTAATAACAACCAACTAAGATAAAACATATAGATAAAAGAAAATAAATTTATCTTCAACTTAATTAATCTTGATAAATCTATAAATAATATATTTTATCTTAATATTTTTATTCTAATTTATTATAATGGGTGTATCATAATATATATTATTATTATCTAGTCATAATATCTAATTATATATAATAATACCTCAATATATCCTTTAAATACTATATAACAATATTTAAGAATATCTTTTTAGAATATCTAACAATATCTAATAATATTCTTTCCTAATAATTAGATTTATTTTAATATCAAGATTATTCTCCTATTTTCTTTCAACTACTTTTTAAAATAACAACATATAAATCTTCAAAAATATTTATATAATATCTTGGGTGTTGCTCCCTACACCTTGGACCTGTACCTCCCTATTAATTTAATTTATTTCAAAAATATTCTACACCTCCGCATTATTTTCTTTTATTCAAAAAATACCCTACACCTCCCCACTATCCTTAACAATCTTTCTCTTTCTCTCTCTACATTAATATAAAATTCTGAGAAAACTTCAATATTAGTACTTCTACCATTTCCATTTTAAAAAATTAAAAGTTAGATGCAAATACAAAATAA
>NC_028356.1:29788485-29835239 GCF_000741045.1 Vigna radiata var. radiata
ATAGATATTATATGTAAAAAAAAAAAGATACATGTATATAAACATTTTTCTAGAAATTTAGAACAAAATTTTACCATTTATTAAGTAATTTGAAAAGAAAAAAATATATTCAACAACGAAAATAACATTGAATCAAACTTATTTAAGAAAATATATCTAACTTCAAATTTAAGTCATGTAAATGCTCCATTAATGTAGAGAAAGAAAGAGAAAGATTGCTATTTATAGTGGGGAGGTGTAGGGTATTTTTGGAATAAAAGAAAATAGTGGGGAGGTGTAAAATATTTTTGAAATAAATTAAATTAATGGGGAGGTACAGGTCCACTTGGGGAGGTGTAGGAAGCAACACCCTAATATCTTTTATTAAATTCTCATATTATTTAATTTGCATGTTTTTCCTTTCTACACCCCCTATCTTAATTTCTTACACCTAATTAATAAAAGTTAAAAAACCATTTTTTTTCCCTAAGCCAAAAATAAAACAACATTACAATTATGTTCTAGCAAAAATGTACACTCAATAACACTAACTTCCACACAAAAACACTAAAATCACAATATTACCTCATTTTTTCATATCCCTATTTTTCCAGATCTTACATTCACCCCTTCTCAAAAGAATTTTTCTCATAATACAATAACAACAACAATTTATGAACAGATCAAAAGACATTACAATAAGCTGCTCAACAAAAACCATAATTTATTCACAACTATAGATAGCAAGAAAGACTCTACATATATTCTCATCATGTAAATAACAAACTACAGAAATTCATAATAAACTAAATTAATTATAGAACAATTTACATATAGATTACCAAACCCTATACAAATAGAAACATTCGACTCTTTCACAAGAGACTCAACAACAATCTACACACTCATATATACGCATGTTATCACACAATCATACATATACACATACATTTCAATCACACAAAAAAAGTCAGATGAGCTCACTCCCAAGACCCCAAAGTTTTTTTCGAAAACCTGATTCTATTACCAAAATGTAACACCCCAATTTTGGAATACCACATGAGGGAAAATTTTAAATTTTTAAAATTATAATACTATTAAAAAAGTGAAAATATGGGGAGAAGTCGTGTACCTCCACATTTTCACTTTTTTTTTTATTTTCTTAATTAACTTAATTAATTTTTATTTATTAAATTATGTTTCTAAATGTATTTAATTTTAATTACTTAAGGTTTTTAATATAAATAAATAAATTTGATAGTATTATTTAATTTCATGTTTATTGTATATAATTAAAAATTTATCTTTTTTAGTATAATTAAATAAAAAATTTGATACTTTATTGTTTTTCTAAATGAATTAAATTTATTCACCAATTTTTACAATTAAATTACTTAACATATGTAATTAAATATTCCTAATTTTAATTTATTTCATTGAAATTAAATTTATTAAATTGTTTTGCAATACAATTTTTTTTCCAAATATAAATGAATTAAAAACATAATTAAATAAATAAAAATGATTTCAATTAATTAAAAAATGAAAAAAGTAAAAATGTGGGGTACGACTTCTAAACTCATTGATATTTCATTTGTCACCCTTGTATGTTGTGGTTGTGGTTTCCACAGGGGAGTTCTTATTGTGAAAGAGATAAGTTGAGATTTCGTTTTGAAAAATTTACACTATGACATATCGAAAAATCAGGGTGTTACTTAAAGAAGTACTCCTCCTTAATGAGTAACTTAAAGAAAATTAAATTGTTTCTAAATTTGATACCTTAAGGAAGAAAGAGAAATAATTATCAAATTTTTTTTTCATTTTAAAAATTTTCCCTTAATTTGACAAACCATATTTTACCAAGTTTTGGTGCACACTCAAAAGCTTCTACCTTAATTTTGAAATAACCTACAAAACAAAAAAAAATTTGGTTCCAAAAATACTTATTTGGGTCGTTTAAAGTTAAAGACAGGTTATTTTATAATAAGAATTCATGCATATATTCCATTTTGAACATCACAATGTTTTATTCTACATTTTTTTGATGTATGACCATTTTTCATGTAATAAAAACAAGTAACAACATTTCAGTTCCTATAAGTTGTTCCTTCTTCTACCCAAACTCTACAAGTTCTTTTAGTTCAATTTTTATATTTAAAAACATACCTATTTTTAACAACCTTTTTCTTTTCTATAAAGCTTTTACTACATTCTCATTTGGTTGTTTCTTGTAATTTCTTCAAATTTATGCAAGATGTACATTCATCACTACTAGCAAATTTTTCTTTTTTCTAAATAAGAAATTTTATTTTTCAAATTTTCATTTTCTTCATGCATATTTTCAAATTTTGATTTTAATTCTTTAAAATCAATTTTTAATTTCTTATGAGCAAGATCTAGTTTTTCTTATTCTAGCAATAATTCCTTAAATGTATCATGGAATTCATCTTCATCAAAATGTATATCATCAGAATTATCAGAATCGCTAGAGGTACTTACTTGACTTCCTACTATGTCGTTGTTCATTAAACAAATATTTGTTTCCTCATCAAAGTCATTAATACTTGATGCGGAGGTTGATGAAAAGCTTAAATTATACTCTTCCCACTCTTTTATTTTGGAGAATTTTCTTTCTTTATTTGGATAATTTGCTTTGATATGTCTTAATTCTCCACAATCGTAACACTTAAATTTTGAGGAGGATCATTGATTCTTCTTTTTGCTATATTTGTATTTTCTTATGTTTTTCATAAACTTTGTGGGCATTTTTATCAACTTGTCTGGATCTTCGCAATTAGAATCATCGTCGTCTTTGATGTTTTTGTTATTGACAACCTCAGATTTGAAAGCAATATTTTTTTTTATTCCTCGATCCTCTTCTTCTTTCAACCTTTCAAGTTTAATCATGTCCTCTCATAATTTACCAAACAAAGCCACCATAGACAAGGTTGCAAGATTTTGTGACTTTGTGATGGTCGTGAGCTTTGGCTGCCATGTTCAAATATTTTAGAATTTTAATATTTCACTCTTCAATATCAAAATTCTTACCAATGGATAGTTGATTGACGTGTGTAAAATGATTCTACACATTGTGGATTGTTTCCCAGTGTTTCATCCGGAACATCCCATATTCTTTGACTAAAGAGTTCTTTCGAGTACACTTAACTTCATATGTGCCTTCATGAGTTACTCTCAAAATTTCCCACATTTCCTGAGTGCTTTTACAAACAGAAATCCTATAAAACTCGTCAAAAGTTAAAGTAGATGAAATAATATTTCTGGCCCTAACATCATATTGAGCCCTCTTTTTCCCATCATTAGTCCATTGGGTATAGGGCTTAGGTTCCAGCGCGTTATTAACAGTAATAGTAGAAACAAAATGACCATTTTCAACAACATCCCAAATACCAATATTGACATACTCTAAAAAATATTTTCATTTTTATTTTTCAAAAAACATAATTGTTTCCAACAAAAAAGAGGGGATCTGTCAATTGAAGCACCTTGTGCATAATTTTTTAAAAGAGTTTTCAAACTAATTCATATATTGTCTTTCAATTTAACACTATAATTTTTTTTTTCTCCTAAAATCATCTTAATATTAGGAAAATATGGGATGTAAAATATAAAATGTAAAAAATATTACAAAATATATATAAGGTTGTTGTAAGTTATTTGGTACAATATGTATAAGTTTTTCTTTAAGTTTACATTTTCATTTTATTAAAACTCAAGTATAATCTCTATTAGTATCAAGCTTATAAGATTCAGAATCCTTGACGGACTGAACTTGAAGGGCGTAATGGTTGTTAATTTTAATTAATTTCACAATATTATAAATATCGAGTTTAAAAGTTGAAATTTGTTATCATTATAGCTTTTTATGATTTATAACTTTTGAAATTGTACAAGGTTAATATATCTAAAATGATAAAAAAAAAAAACACTTATTATATGTTTAAACATTTTTTTAACTGCATCTGCAATAATAATTTAAAAAGGGAACTTGTTATAACAATATTTACAAATTAGGTAAATAAAAAACTAGTTTCCAAATTTTTTTGTGCTAAATTTTAGCATGAATTCTTGCGCCTTATGTAGTTCTCAATTGGATTATCTTTTAAGAAAATATATGGCCAATTGGTATTTTTATCTTTAATATTTTGATTATGGGTTGAATTTTTTTCTTTTTTATAGAAAATCCACTTCATTACTCTAATCTTTCTTCTTTTTTTCTTTTTTTATAGAAAATTCACTTCAGTTCATATTTTATTAAATGATAAAATAAATTATAATCTCTTTCGAAGACCAAAAACATCAAGTAATTATTTCTAAGCTAAGATTACTATGAACTATAATTTCTTCAATGTTTAAATTAATTATATATTTATGTTCAAACTCGAGGTCAGAGATTAACAGTCGTATATAAATTGATTTAAGTGTTAGTAGTAAACTATATTTATCCTTAATAGTAATAAAAAAAAATCAAACTATCATGTATTTAGGAAGAAACGTCTCATATGTTGGAGTTGAGAGTACTCATCATTGAAGAGATAAGAGCAGTTTGTATGTATGTATGTATATATAAATGTATGCATATAATGATATATTCATATTTTAAAAAGACTTCTTATAAAGAGGATTGTAATTACAAGTATATTTATGAGTTATTTGCTTGTGTTATAATTTGTGGAAGCAATAAGAACGTTACAATATAAACTTTCAATCTTTAAGTCATATTCATAATTATAATGATTTTTATTTACTGTTGTTACATTTTTTTCACCAATAGTATTTAAATCAAACATAAGCTAGATTTATACAATAAATAACGCTGAAGGAGTTTTACCAGTTAAATTACAACTTAATATTTACTGAACAAAATATTGTTTCCTAGACAAATGTAGTACTGATTTTGTACACATTTATTCAAAATTTTATATATAGTAAACCTTGGGCACTATAAATAAGAAAGAATTGAGAGAAAATATAGAAGATGTGTAAAGTATACTCATCTGACTATGTGCAGGCAGCCCAGAGATTTAACTATCTATCAGACAAGATTGACTCACTCCATGAAAGTAGGAGATCCCTCACAACTGTTGGTAAGTCTGCACAGTATTGGTAGATTAATTGTGTTAAAAGATATAATCCACTCTTCATACAATTTTTTATTAGGCTTTTGTCAATTTGTTCATACATTTTGAATATTAAAATTCTTTTGTCTGGAAAAAAAAAGTTAAGCACCAAGAGTTTTTACACTGTCATTTAATAACAAGTTATCACGTTTAAATTTGTCTTAAGTTATGGATTATATATGTTTTTAATTCCCTTTTAAAAATTTGACCAAATTTAGTTTTCACCTTAAGAAATATGTAAATTTAATTCTTTTACCCAAATTTCAATAAATTTATTTGACATTTCAAATGAGTTTTATGATAATATTTAAATTATTTATACATTTGACACGTTTTTGTTTTAATGTTATTAAAAGCATAATTAAAATGTTAAATAAATTTAAAAAAATTTAATTAACTCTAAAATAATCTTAAATGTTATATCTACCATGACTTTTTATATGTTTACAACGTAAATCTTTAAGTCAATTTTGAGACATAATTAAGTCTAGTTGAATTAAGTCAATTTTTTGAAGCTTCAGTAGATCTTACCTCTAGCTACTTCTACGGCCACAGAAGGGATGTCTATCTGATCTTCAACCAACCTATACACATCGACAAGCTGTATAGAATACGAGTCAGAATTCTCCAGAACAAAATTAAGGACCTTTAAGGAAGTGGAAAGGGTCATACTATTAACACAAACCTCTTCAATATGAAGCTTTGAATCCTCAGTCAAAGCAAGAAGAAGCTGCCTTCGTATTCCTTCATCAACAAAGAAGAGGCGAGCTCCATCTTTGATTGTGTCAGTGAGGTCCAATTTTCTTTCAAATTTCCAGTCCCTCTGGATTTGCCTGTATGGAGGCGCCTCTAATGAGTATTACTGAATGACTTAAAAGTAAAACAAACATGCTTGTTTTTTTGCTAATGATAATGTTTTAAGAAATACGAACGTGTCTTTCACTTTCAATGCCGGATTGTTACTCATTTTCGCCACATTTTCCTTTGCAAGAACAATAAGGTTTTCAAGCCGTTTCCACTGGAAAAGACCATCTTTGAATAGAACCTGAAACAACAAAGTATATCAAGTGAGGAGCAACATAAGTTTACAATTACATAGCAAGTATGATTTAGTATTCAGTCTTAGAACAAGACAGTATCAATAAAATACTTTGAATGGAATCTGGATTAATTATTGTCGCTACTTAATACTTGCTAAAGATATCTCTTAGATAGTGTACTGAAAATTTCACATAGAGGTCCGTGTGCTTTGACCCAGGTAGCAGAGAGAGGGAAGACAGAAAATGGATAGAACTTTGCGGCAAAGCATGCTTCTAGCATAGCTTACAGAATTGTATTAACATTTAAAGAAAAAGGTGGAAAAAGATAGATTTATTGATTCTGTTCATATATATTATGCGGTTAGATCCATAAAAAGGATAAAGTTAGTATTTCTATCTCAGATACTGACTGAAAGAATTTCACATAGGAGTCTACTTTGCTTTGACCTAGGTAGCAGAGGGAAGAGAGAAAATGGACAGAACTTTACAGCAAATCAAGCTTCTAGCATAGCTGACCCAATTGTATTAACATTTAAAGAGAAGGGTAAAAAAAGAAAGATTTATTGATTCCATTCCCATATAGATCCATAAAAATGATAAACTAGGTATTTCTCTTTTTTGCACTATCAAGACAAGGGTTGCAAATCAGTGCCAAGAAGGATAACCACCACAGAGGCTAGAGTAGCTAAAGCGTCTTAAAAACAGTTTTGATAGGTAGTGGAACTCAAATCTTTGAAACGGGATACCACAGACTCTAGATACTCACGATAAGGCTGCAACTTCAAATCAAAAGTCCTATATTTTCCTTTAATTTGACTAGTGATCAAGGTAAAATATCTTTCAGCAGATCAGCGGGCATTCATACCTGGCTAGCTAACCTATTTCATTCTGTCCATCTAGGTAGTTCAACATAGCATGGGTGTGACAGAGAATACAATACAGATTCACTATTCCATAAGCCAATATAACTAAATCACCTTTCACCACTTAAGATGTAAGATACCAGACTAATGACACCAAAAGACATTATGCCACAGTGTACAAATCTAGCCATCTCCATCAAAATTAAACCCATCGTGCCTAACTAGCATTTTCTCCAGTGGCCATTATAAAGCAATATCATCAGCTTATGAATTCAAAAATATAGAAATTAAATTGGTTTTACTTCATGGAAGTATGTCACTATGGGGCCCCTTTGTCATCTTTCATCTCCAACCTTCTTACCCCATATGATAATTGAAATTGTTTCAAAATTAAATATAAATTGGCACAAATTAACTATGAGGATTGTAAATTATTCAGAATAAAATTCATGTGCATAAAAGTTTATGCATTTTGAACATAATTACTAACCTGTATGAGGCGTTCACGTAGAGCTGGATTTGGGTCAGTCAATAGTCGCTTAGCCACATAAGGGTAGGCAACCTATTTAAAATACTGGTGATCATATTACACTGGAAAATAAGGTATCATAAGGGACAACAGTTTTGACAGTTCCTCAAACTGGTCCGTTTACAATAATGAATTACAAAAGTATTTAGAACTTTATTATTTTTTATACCATATAATACAGCTTCCTTTCTTCTAATGCAACTTAAAAAAAGTTGCCTTCTAAAAATAAGTAGCATGCAGTTATCAAATGAACTTAAAATCTGGACAAGTCATAAAAATGGAGTCTTTACCTCAAGAAATTTGAAGTCAGGTTTCAGAGTAAAACAGATGCCTTCTTGGGTCAGTAAGGATCGAATTACAAGTGAAAACCTTTCTGGAATTCGAATGGGATAATTGTAAACCAACTGGTTAAACTTTCCTGCAGTGTATTTCATTAAAATTTGATCAGGGCGTGAAAAAATTGAAGTCTAAATGCTAATAACGTGTTCCTAGATTAGAAGAAATTTGAAACACCAAACTAAATCACAATAGAGATGTTTGAGTGCATATTTGGTTTAACGTTCAAACAAACTAAATGTGGATCCATTATGCTTATATATATATATATATATATATATATATATATATATATATATATATATTGAGTAACTTCCCTTTTAAACATCCAAAATCGAAATGAAGCTAAATGCCAAACCAAACATGTACTTCAGAATAAATAAAAAGTCATTAGTTTGTTATCCTATATAAGAGAACAGATTTAGTCCTCCATAAATATGTTGACAACCTCCATAAATTCCACTGAGGGAAAATGTGGCATTAAGAGATAAGAATAAGATGGAACGACATAGCCAAACAACTTGCAACTACGAGTCCATACAATTTCTTCATGCTCCGACAGAATTCACTGCGGCTTTTTACTTTAACAACCCCATTCAACAACACAAGAAAATTCAATCCCAAATTAGAAATTTATTTCGTCAAGCATTGGAAGTTAGGTCAAATGGTCACATTATAGTAATTGCTATTTATATTAAATAATCAAGGAAAATGCCTACCAGTGACACTACGAAAATTAAAATCTGACAGTCCTTTTCCTGCAGAGTTCTGCCAAATTGCTTCCAAAGCAGGAATTATAGGAGTAACATCAGTCCCTGGTGACAGGAAGCCTAATCTGGTGAAATCATTAGCCATTTCAGCATAGTCCTCATTCACAGCGTGGACAACAGCATCAATTAAAATCTGTTTATTTTGCTGAAGAAATGGATGAAGAACAACATGTTGTCAGCCACAAAAAAAAAAAAAAAGTATGAAAAGAAACAAAGAAAATTCCATGCTCAAGATTATAATGAAAGCCATCCTAAAAGCAAAATATTTTCCATTTACATAATAGATCCTTAAACGGGAAGTGGAAATAAAATGAAAGAAGTAGGAAATAAGGTTGTTTAAATAGAGTGAAATGGTTATAGTAGACGTGATTGATGTAATAAAATAATTTTTTGGTATATATTTTAAATAACAATTTGTAAAGTAAATTTTTAAAAATAATTTTTAAAATATCAAGTAGAGCTAAAATAAATTTTAAATTCATAAAAATTATTATCAAATCAAAAGTTATATTTCGAAAAAACAATACATTTAAATAAATTATTTCAGAAAATATAAAAATTTAAATAAATAAATTTATTTATTTATAATTTTAGTATTTTTATTTTAATTATTTGTTTTTATAATCTGTGTGTATATATATGAGTGTGTCTTAATAAAATATTAAATTATTTCATTGTATTTATTATTTTAATGTTTTTATTCTAATTATTACTATACTATAGAAACTTACACTTATAAAAAATTAAATTATTTTATTTTAATTATTGATTTTATTATAATATAAAAAAAAATTGACAGCGCAGAAAGTTTAATGTTTGATATTCTTTTCGTTATTTGTTTTTTGCACTTTCCCTCTAAATACATATTGGTGAACAGAAAAACAACCGAAGCAAACATAAGGTAAATGTGTACCCACTAGGGCTATGTGAGAAAGTTCAGTTGTGTTGGGCTCCATAAACATATTCTCACAAACCCTTCTCATGTAACCAAAAACAGAAGAGTATTGAAACTTGTCAAAAATATAAAAACACCCTCATAAAAGCCATAGGGAAATGCACGTAGTTTATAGTTGTATTTGTACTTTGTTAAGGTATAGGGTGTTGCTAGGCAAGGATCTTCAATTGGTTGCAACTTATGCTTCTGGGGTTTAATTCATTTAAGTTTGAAGCACTCACAAGACAGAAACCAATTAATTAGTCCTGTTCTTACGTAATGCAACAGTAGATATTAGAGCCGAAATCATTGCTTATTTTTCTTTTATGAAAGAATATTCAACAGGATTTATTAGACATAATGATGTATTTCATTGGTAGAGCATTCTTTGTATTTTCTTTTGCCTTCATAGAATAATATATAGTCCCTTGACTTTCATTTTTCTCTCTCTCTAATATACATTTTACATTTACTAAAAAACGAAATATGCAATAAAATCTGTTCTATTTGAAGGAAAGTTATTGACTTTCACGCGAAAGTTAAATCAGGATAAATTTGAGAACTATTAATTTCTTTCAAAGATATAACAAATCCATTATTTGTCCCGCATTCGAGTTAGACCTTTAAACAATGCAGCATAAAACTATGTATAGGGGGGCCCTAATCCTCCAAAATATAGTGGAACAAAATCAAATGAAAAGGCACAGGCAGTATGAAAATCTTTTAAAACATTTGGTAATTATATCATTAGCTACATCACCTTAAAGGTCTTTTACTCTGCTGCAAAATAAAATAATATAGCTCATGATGTTAAATTACTATTTTTAACTCAATATTCAGAGACAAGAAAAAAAAATAAAAAAGGACTGTATGGAGGTCACTGTGGGGGAATGGGGGAAGTATAGAGAAAAGAAAATATTAACACGATTTCACAGCAGTTTTGCATCAAGACAAATGATATTCTTCTCTCACATCAGAGAATGGTAAGGGAGAACATATTCATGACAAAAAAATAACATGTACCGGAAACATGTGGGTTTAAACTAACATGTATGACAGCTTTAGGCATTTCATGCAATGGCAAACATTATCAGAGATGAACAATAAACGACGGCATGGTTTAGTACTCCACCTACTTCTGAGTGACCTAAATCCACACTCGTCTTATGGATGAATGCAAATAAACATTTCATTATATGCCATTATTTTGTAGCACACCAAAACAATAATTGATTGGTCAGAGCGTGAAAAAAGTAATGATCATTGCCCTACATGCTTGTCGTATGAAGAATTACCTGACTGAGAACAGCGACATTGCCAAAGTCCACATATGCAATTCGCCCATCACGCATGGCAAAAATATTTCCAGGGTGAGGGTCTCCATGAAATAGTCCAAATTCCAACAATTGCCGTAGGGCAGCACTCACTCCAATTGTTAAAAATCCATCTACATCAATACCAGCTTCTTTGATAGCCTGATTCACGGGAGAATTGTTATCCACGAGACAACAAACGATGCTGCTTCAAAAAGACACAACATATAGTATTATCATCCCTGATCCAAATAAACAAACCTGTGGATTGGTACACCTGATACCATCAATCCATTCCATTACCAGCACACGAGGACCAGAAAATTGTTTGTAAACCCTGGGAATTTTGACAGTAGGGTCATTTTTAAAATTCTCCAGGAAGTCTTCAAGATTTCGGGCCTCCTGAAATAGATAGAGAACTCGGTAAATTTGTTTACAACAAACATAAAGTGAAAGACACTAAAAATGCCAAGAAGCACATATTGGGTGCATTGATGAGTTCAAAGCACCCCATTAAACAACCATGACAAACTCAAGGCAGTACTTAAAAGTTACCAGGGTATAATCAAGCTCTTCCAAAAGCTTTTCACCGAATTCATCAACAATCAGCTCAGCATTACATCCCAGCTTCTGCATACTGATGCCATTTAAGAATGAAGCCAGAGTGCGGAATAAGAAAAGATCCCGATATATAATAGGCTCTATCCCAGGCCTCTGAACCTGCAAGAACAAAAAAGCCTTCAGAAGTTGATTTAATATTGATCTAAAACATCATGTTTTCCCCTTCGTTTATATTTTAGCAATACATTTGAGCACTTTAATTATAAAACCATATAAAAGCCATATTTGACAACAGAAATTAGTAAAATACGAAAACAAGTGGAAACTCGAAACAAGAAAGAAGTCATAAATCATATATCACTAATCCCTAAATATGGACAAAGAGTCAAATACAATTGAAAATTAAAAAGAAAGAAATAAAGTCTACTGGTTGGGAAAAGTATGTAAAATAACAATGAATCAACCCAACAAAATTTAACATGTAAAACTGTTGTAAACACAATGTTTTTAGCACAGAATTCAGGTCACAGCAGGAAATTAAAGTGTTATAACGTAAAGGCAATGGCTTAGATGCAGCAAAAAGAAGATTAAGCAAAATAATTTAGCGGATAATTTGAAAACTATTAGCTAATCAAACAATTTACATTAAAACTGAGTTATAATGCAAGGTGAGAAAAACAAACCTTGATAGCAACATCTTCGCCAGTGGCACGCAATGTTGCTCGGTAAACTTGACCTAAACTTGCAGCTGCTATTGTCTCTGATGAGATTTTGCTGAAAACAGCTTCAAGGGGTTGACCCAGATCCTCCTCTATGATTCTGAAGGCAATCTAGGACATTTTTAGGTCATTCATCAGAATTATAATGTCCAAATGACTATGATATCTAAATGCTTAGCATGAATAAAATTAGAAAGTACAGTTGATGCACAGTGGTAACTTTTACTTGATTAGGAAATGAAGGAACATCATCTTGAAGGATGCAGAGTTCATTCATATAATCTTCTCGAATGATATCAGGCCTGTTTGCAAGGACCTGTCAAGCAAACAATATCAACTACCTAAACTAACCCTTGCTGGCATGAGAACAAAACTAAGAAACACACCTGACCAGCTTTAATGAAGGAAGGCCCCAGATCACACAAGAGGTTCCTAAGCTGTCGAGCACGATATGGAACAACCTCTTCATCCCTTCCAACCAAGAAATCATACACCAAGTTAGACCAGTACAAGCCCAGATTCCAAACTATCTCCACTCCCCGCAACATAAGTGACAAGGTGGATCCTCTTGATTCCAACACCTTATTTCTCACCTAATAACCACAAGGAAAATGTCATCAAATTTAAGTACCTTTAAGTTAGAAATAATCATCCAACATACTGGCATGCTTTATTTTTTTCTCTGGCTTCGAAAAGCTACCATCCCTCAGCAAAACGGGATACTGAACCCCATTTATGACAAAACCTATGTCCATTTTATAGTAGCATGCTTAACATACTTGTCAGTTGTCATGCAGATATCTGAAGTTTAACATCTTATGCCATACAGTATAGTCTAAAATAAATTACTTTAACATCTGCTCAGTTAGGCAAATACCCCTTTTATTTGGATTTGTATTCTCAAACAATGTTTTAAATCCCAAATAGCAGCAAGCAGCAGCTGCTCCGAAAACACAATGGCGAAATAGCCACTCCTCTGAATTGTTTTATAATTTACAAATTGTATAATATATACATAAAAATTCTAAAAAATGACAAAAGTTACTTAATAACATTTGTTATTAACAATAAAACGTCATAGGTGTCTCAAACAATACATACAAGTAAATGCCAGTAAAAGTCGAATACAAGGTTTTTAGATCGGAAATATAAGTCATAATCTTCAAATCCAAGTCTTCTTTATCAATTTCACTATCGTTTATTTCTATAATATTTCGATTTTGGAAATTAAAATCCCAAAATAGGCTTCTAAAAAAACGCTGATGTCCCTGTTCTGAGGTATTTCTTGGAATCAATACATAGTACCACTACACGAAACCGCTATGCTACAGAAGCCCCTGTAGTGGGCAGGGCCAACTCTGCACCTCTATATGCGTTATTCAAAACCTTGTTCTAAAAAGTATGAAAAAGGGTGTAATTAATAGGGAAAACAGGTGCAGAGTTGACATTCATATGGATAAGATAAATAGATAGTAAGAATCCACCCCATTAATTAGGGGTTGTCATTTCCGCTTTACTAGCTAACGTGCCCTTTAACCATCTAAATCCAAGTCCTCGGGGCACGAAAATAAAACAATTCTGTCTAGCACCCAAACAACTAAACTAAAACTTTTAAAAAATGCAAAAGGTATGCAGAGGCATCACTATCAGAAGGAAGATCCCAACGAGGCTAGCACCTCCAACCCTATGCATCATGGCATTAAATAAGCATTCCTAAAACTAGGTTACTTTGAACCAATTGCAACTCAGGACTGACTGATTCTAAATGGTCACTCGTCCAAAGACACAAATGTAATTTAAACGTCACAGACATTGAGTAATAGATGCACGCGTCCATTTAAATTCTAAAATTACAAAAAAAAAAAAAATACCCTAAGAAATAATCATGACAGTATTTTATCACATGACCTTACCAAACAGTTTAAATTCATGAAATTATGAAAATAAGACCAGCAATGACAGATTTTTAATAACTTTACTGCTATATGTTTGTGACTAATTAAACATGTGTTGGTAAGTTGGATGACAACGTTGATTACTAACATTGCTAGATATTGTATAGGGAGCAACTTTTGGAATTGAGTTAAACTCAAATCAAAATTTCAACATAGTCTCAGTAGTTAGTGTTAGGCCTACCAGAGCAACCGTTATTAACTCATAATTGGACCAAATACACATGGCACGGGTTTAGTTCATCCTAACTGATATCCAAACACACTAAAATGACGACGAGACACTTAAAACACACGCACAGAGAGAGAGAGAGAGAGAGAGAGGCTTAATGCGTACGTACGATCTCGGGCGAGTACTTGCGGAAAGGGATGCAGACGCCACGCTCGATATCGAGCTGCTCCAGCGCAGTGCTGCTCACTGCCTGAAGCGCCCTCGAAACGGCGCCGTTCGTCGCGGCGGAACTCGAAATCCGCATACGGCGCGCCCTTTTCGTCCGCTGAAACGAATATGGAGCAGTGAAATTCGAGGTTCGCGGCAGCAAGAGCAGAGTGTCGCGACGGAGAAGGTGGGGAACCGTGCACGAGGAGCTCGCGTAGATGGAATCCATGGATGAGGGAAATCGAATCTGAAATCCTTAAATTTGGAGCATTTGCAAGTGATCAGAGAGTTGAGATTTCAGAGTCAATGAAGAACCAAATTGAGCTCTGAAATGATGCTTTTCCATTAAAATACGCATGTAGCAAGAGAAGAGAACAAAAACACTTTGAGAGTTGTGTGGTCCACGTGGCACAACCAAAACAAACCACATCCACATTTTTTTTTGTGTAAATTTATGTGGACACTTTTTGAGCTGAGTTGGCTACTTATCTCGCTATATTTTTTAGTTTTGATCATTTTCATTTATGTAAGTAGTGGGATAGGGAAGGTGATAAAACTAGGTCAGCGCAATTGTCCTCTTGGATTGGATTTGGATCCGAACTTATCAATTTTTTATAGGTTTAATTGCTTTTTTTTTCTAGTTGATTGAAGTGTGTCAAATTTGTTCTCTTTTTAGAAAAATATTAATTTTGTTTTCGTATAAAAAAAAATTGTGTCAATCAAGTCATTTCCGTTAAATACAAATTAAGGATGTTAACTACATTATTTTCGCTTAAATTGAACTTTCTTGCCTGAGTAAGATTTGCAGAAAACCAAAATACAAGTTTTGTCGGTATTTTCGCTTAAGCTAAACAATTTTCGTCTGAGCTAAATATTTTTGTGTGTGCGAAACTTACTTCGTCTGGGACTAAAACTTGGTGTGCTCATTGGATATAAATTTAGTGGCTTCATAGGCCATGGCTGGGATAAAGTGCAATGGTGATGGAAAGGTGAAAATGATTATTTTGAATAACTTTAACTTTGGTGGTACTTTATCCAACAAGAGAATCCAATGTTACCTCCATTGCATGGTCTTTAATAATAGAACGATGTATTCGTTACCTCCATCATGGATTATTGTCACTCCACGAATCAACCAAAATTTGAGGGTAACCTAACCCTTCAAGAAAATCCAACAATGCCATCACCTCAAATGCACACATAGCCTCAAGTTTCGACAAGCAAAAATCATTGCTTTCAAAACTCACTTTATCCGCTGCAAAATCAAGGATCGAACCCATGAAGTGGTTATTATTCAAATCCAATCGCTCCAACTTCGTCTCATTCAAACCACGTGAAATCAACCCAACAAACTCATTCCTATTAAGATCGAAATCCCTCAACGAGACCAAATCCCCAATGTTCATCGGAATACTCCCACTAAACTTATTCCCATGAAGCCGCTAAACTTATGTCCAGTGAGCACCCCAAGTTTTAGCCCCAAACGAAGTAAGTTTCGCTCACGCAAAAGAGTTTCAGTGGCTCAACTTTAGTTGCAGGACATTTTTAGGTCAAGCAAAAATATTTTAGGTCCAGCAAAAATATATAGTTCAAGCGAAAATTGTTTAGCTTAAGCAAAAATATCAACAAAACTTGTGTTTTGGTTTTCTACAAATCTCGCTCAGACGAGAAAGTTTAGCCTAAGCGAAAATAATGCAGCTAACACCGTTAGTTTGTATTTAACGGAAATAACTTGATTGACACAATTTTTTTCTATATGAGAATGAAATTGACCTTTTTCTAAAAATGAGACAAATTTCACACACTTCAACCAAACTGGAGACAAAAGAAACAATTAAACCTTTAAAGAATAACATTCACTTTGATACGTTGTTATAAACTCAAACTTTTTCATTAATTTGTACATTTGATCATTTTTTTGTAAATGGATATTTTCTTTATGTTTTGATAGTCAAGAACATTCATGAAAAGTTTTTAAGCCACTCAAATATTATTACAAATTAGGCTTAATACCTCCAATGGTCCTCTGTTTTGTCAACTAATCTCATTTTGGTCCTCAAGTTTGCAACAGTCTCAATTTAGTCACAATTTTTGAAAATATGCACATTGTATCCCATCCGTTAAGTGGTAGCAGACGGCGTTAAGTGTTATCCACGTGTTGGAGTGAGAATGTGGTGAGGTGTTATTTTTTTTTTTTACGTGTCCTGTTTTCATTAAAAGGAACATTGATGATGTGGCATCAGAATTGGATTTAGGGTTAAATGGGATCAAAAATTAGAAATTGGGATTTAAGGCTGTGGAATTGAAATTGGGGATTTGTTGCGACAGTCCTCCCGTCACCGCCACCGCGCCTCCTCACTGGGTCGTCGCTCCTCCTCACCGGCCAAGAGCGCTGTCGCGGACCACCATCAATCTCGGCCAGAGATATTGCCACCGTCGTGGACCACCATCAATCTCCTCCTCATCGATGTTCTCGCCGGAATTGTTGCCCTCACCGGCACCACAACACCGCTCTCCTTCCTCTCCACTCAAGGGTTTTCTACTTGTCTCTTAAACGCCAAACGCCCTCAACGACACCCACCGCCGGTGTCGAGGATGAAAACGTTTTCCGAATGTCGATTATCGGTTAGTTTTCTATTGTTTGATATTTCTTCTTCTAGAATTGGAAACGATGAGTATGTTGTGTGCATATGAGTGTGAGTGTGGGCGGTGATGGCTGTTTTGAGTTAACTTGACGAACGTTGCATCATAACAGTGCTAAGAGAGGAGCTAACAGGATAGGTGTTTTATGTTACGGGCCGAAGATGGCGGAAATTTGGCACTTGGTATTGGAGTCATTTGGTATTGAAGTCATGGGACTTTGTGATTTGGTCAGATTTGGTCTGTATGTTTGTTCATCACATGTGAAGGGCGTTTCGAGATAGGGAGTGGTTATACGACTTGCAAGGGAGAAGAAACTACTTCTGTTTTATATTTTCTTTTTTTTTGTTTTGTATGAAAACTGACATGAAAAGGGGATACATCTGATTCTGCCTCTGTTTTCCTTCTTATTACTTGTGTTTTCTGGGTGCAAGTAAATGGATATTGAAGTCTTGATGCTGGGGAATATACATTGTTTTCTACTGTTAGCTATTGCAGGCATTGAAGTCTTGTTCTCCTTCTTTCTCTTGTGGTGATGATGCCACATCACCACTAAACAGTCCACGTAAAAAAAAAAAAACACCTCACCACATTCTCATTCCAACACGTGGACAACACTTAACGCCGTCTGCTACCACTTAACGGATGAGATACAATGTGTGCATATTTTCAAAAATTGTGACTAAATTGAGACTGTTGCAAACTTGAAGACCAAAATGAGATTGGTTGACAAATCAGAGAACCATTAAAAGTATTAAGCCTACAAATTATAAACAATTATATTCAATTCAATTTATTAAAACTAAAATAAAATTGATTTATATTAATTATTTTAAATAATATTTAAAAAAAATTGATGTGAACTTTATTAAATATCCTCTTCATAATAAAAAGTCAATTTAGAAAAGGAGTTATTTAAGTAAACTATTAATTAAAATGATTTATATTTTTTAAAGAATTTAGTTAAGCCTTTAATTAATGTTTTTTCTTATATTTCTTATCTGAAAGTTGAAACCCTATACGGCGGGAAAAGATAAAGGCAAACGACCTTGGCGGGAATCAAAATAAAAAACGACGCGCAATTTTGGTTAATTCATTCAAAGCATAACATAATCCACAATACACATACCATCAACTGTTTCAGTCCCCTCTCTTTCTAGGGTTTTGAAGATGTTCTCCAGCTCTCAATTCGATGTCACAACCGGCTTCTCCGGCGGCGGATTCATGTCCTCTCAGCCGTCTAACTTCAACGATTCCTCTCCCGCACCGCCAAAAGTATGCAACCGATCTTTTTTTTTGTAATTTTCGATTTCTCTGCAAAATAGAAACCACCAAACAAAGCACGCACGCACTTAGGATGATTTATTTTGTTAGAAATGAGTCGAACGATTTGGTGTTAACCTAATTTCAGTAGTTAGAACTAATTTTGTTTTTCGTTTTGAAAGCGAAACACTGTGCTCTACTAACTTTGTTGTGTGTTTTGGTCGTTGAAGAGTCGCGAAACTCAGGGTTTGGTGCCGGTGACGGTGAAGCAGATTAGTGAAGCCTCTCAAACCGGTGACGAAAAATCGAATTTCGTGATCAACGGTGTAGATCTGAACAATGTATGCCTCGCGCTTTTATTAGTCAGTTTTGAATATTTTTTCTTTCATTTTATAAGAATTGGTATGCCGTGCTTTTTTGTTTATTACATAGTGGAGAAAAACATATATTAGTAATGTCATGGTACCCTCGTTCGAAATATGGAAAACTATGTCATGTTTTTGTTTGAGTTTAATTTTTTGGTATTGACTGCGTAACACTTCTAAATCACTGGATGCATGTGTAATAAAGTTGTACACTCACAATGACTATAATTAACAGTTATAAACGGTTCGTTTATAATTTTTAGTTTCTAATTGGTTAAAGACTTGAAAGTGGAGACATCTTTATATTAGCCATGCATGAAAATTAAACTCTTACTTTACATACTTTAATGTTTGCTTAAGATTGGAAAATATATGCATTGACTGCGTTATTGTCATCTATTGTCTGTTTACGAATTTCATAATGACTACTTTAAGGGCACGATCTATGAAAATTTTTCGTTGCCTAATAATGTACAATACTTTATGTTGACATTGTCTTATTGCTTTCTTTGCTTCACATTATTTTGGTTCAGGTAACACTAGTGGGGATGGCGTTTGAGAAAGTTGAGAGAAACACCGATGTCAATTTTGTTTTGGACGATGGAACTGGACGAATAAAATGCCGAAGATGGTATTCTGTGCACTATAAATGTTATTTCAGATTGAATTAGTTTTCAAATAATTTGTATTGTGTTGCTTTGCTTTCTATTGTTGAAAATTTTCCCCAATAAATGTTTGTAAAATGTGGTTTGAGTTTTTGGTGTTCTTTCATCAGGGTTAATGAGACTTTTGACACGAAGGAAATGGAGGAAGTAATGTAAGTTCATGAATATGTAATACATGAGTCTGTGATTGTTATATTTCTAACCTTGATGTTTTTTCAATGATAGGAATGGTATGTACGTCCGTGTTTTTGGGCATTTGAAAAGCTTCCAAGGCGTTAGGCAACTTGTTGCTTTCTCTGTCAGGCATGTGCTCTACACCCCTTTTTGTGTTATGTTGTAGCAATTGTGCAGTGGGTGTTTATTTACTAATTTGATATGATATCTTGGTATGAATACGATTTTCTCGAGTCTTCAACGAGAACAGGTTCAAGTCACTTATGGAGAAGAGTTATCCTTTGTCTATGTCATTGGTCATTACTTTAGGGATCTAATTATGACTTGGAGTAAATTTATAGAATGTGTTATACACACCTTAATAAGCACAGGTTTAAGTCAGTTATGGAGAAAAGTCAATTCTTGTTTATTTCATTAGTCATTATTTTAGCTATCTAATTGGAAGTTGGAGTAAAGTTATGGTTCACTATATCTAATGTTAAGGGTGTTTGATATTGAAGAATTGGGTGGCTGTCATTGTGGTTTATCAGGTTCACCAATGTTCAACAAATGTATATGAATCCTTTGNGGGCTCTGTCACTTGCTCCCAGCATGGGGCGCTTCCGTAATGGCTTGCCACTGATATATNTTTAGATACACTTTTACTAACTGAAGGCTTCTACAATTAAAATTGAAATCGGGGAAGAGAGTAGAGACAGGCAAAGATTTAGATTAATAGTGGGTGTACCTACTCTAAAATTGACTCAACAACTTACATCCTCCCTTTATTTCTAGTAAAACAGTTGCAAAGTTGTTCTTCCTGGGCTTTAGAACCATTGCATATAATAGAAGATCACTGATTATTGATTTTGTTAACGATTCAAAGCACCTTTTTTGCGTTGGATGTATTGATACCTTGCTATTAGTGGGTTTTCTTGCTTAGCTTGGGAGCTATTGCTGATATGCATTTGGGTGTTTAACGGACTGCATTTTCTCTGGGGTGTGTATGGCTGTTTTAAGAGGTTTCACATAAACCACTTGGGATGTATCGGAGGTTCTTATGAGATGGTAGTCTCTTCTGCTGTATTTAACATTTAGGCATGTACTGTCGTATATTTAGTTGTATTTTTCTTTTGTCAAAGCAAACCAGAAAAGAAATGGTCGTGCCTGCAAGTTGGTGATTACTGAGGGTCTATTGGTTATGTTTCTGTATCTTCTCGTCATTGTTAAACTTATCTAGTACTTATAATTTTTCGGAGGTTTTTTCCCTATTATTAAATTATAAATGTGAGCGATATCAGGTTTTTTAGCCTCACGGAATTTGTGGTTTTGATTTTCAATATTGGTGTTTGCATTATTTAGACTTCAATCTTAGTTTTTATTGTCGGTGATGGGTCTGCCCAACTTTCTGGAGGTAGCATTTGATTTTCAAAATTTCCCCTAGAACAGTGTATCTTTTGGAGATTCAGTGTTTGTTGAATTGAGAAATTTACACGTGAATTACAAAGTTATAGTTATATCTGGTTGTAGAAAAATGATTTTTTTTCAAGTTGTGATTTGTGCAGTTTTCCATGACGAGAAAGTGTCTATATTTGGAAAATTGTGTAGCTGAGTTTTATCGTATACTTATTTCATATTCATGGTGCTTTTCACAGGCCCGTGACAAATTTTGAGGAGATCCCTTTTCACTTTATTGATTGCATACATAACCATCTCCGCTCCAAACTGAAGGTGCACACAACTTTCAATACTTTACCTGAATTCTTTTAGATCATAGTATGATGGTTCAGGGCAGTGGATAGTGCATAGATATCCCACGAATTCAGAAAAATTGAGAATCGTCTATAATCCAGTCATTGGACCATTAGAAGCTTTGACTGTTAACATTCCCAGCTATGTGCCTTGTGAAGTGGACATACCTGACATGTATATTTTTGTTTGGATCGTAGTTGGAAGGAATCACTTCTACAAATCCTTCGTCCGTCTCATCTTTGAACACTCCTGTCAAAAATGCCTCAAATGGATCTCAGCCGCCCACATCAACTCCAGTATGATATTCTACATCACACATTTGCTGTTTGCTAAAGTTTAATTGGATTGATGATACTATTTTTCTAATCTCAGGCATATGTACAGTATAGCGTGGATGGACTTAAGGATTGCGATAAATTGATTATTGATTACCTGCAGCAGCATTCAGATATGTGAGTTATAAATTTAAAATTGTATTTTTACTTGATTTCCATTAATTTAATATTCGATCTTTTCAACAAATGTAACATTTGGATTCTCATCGCACAAAACTCACCTGACTTGTGATTCCGAATGATTCCAAAACTGGATTTAAATTGCAGGTCAGATGAACGGGGAATACATGTCAATGAATTATCCCGGGAGCTCAAGCTTCCAATGGACAGGATCATGTCAGTTCTGTTATATGTATCTTTCTCTTTACGCAAAGCATTTGCTGGTGATGTAACTCAACTGTTTATGTTGTTAGGTTGTCGCTGAAGACTCTTGGAGACGATGGTTTAGTATACTCTACCATTGATGACTACCATTACAAACAAGCTTGATATTTTATGTAACGAGGAATATAGGTGAGGATCGAGCTGGATACTACTACTACTAGGACATGAACCGTGATATATTTTGACTACAAGTTTCGAGTTGTAGATATGTTTCTGAATCAATTGATCTATTGTATGCTAAAAACAAAAAGAATCAGCTCTGTTAACACTTGTTAAATGATTTTAGGCTGGTTTGAAAAAAAGTTGTATTTTCGCGTTTTTTTTTATAAATTTCTTGGATACCGTTTTTGTTTCCAAATCTATATTTTCTGGAATTTAGGTAATGTTCTTAATATCATTTGTGCTCCAATTGCTCGTAAACACAGAATAATAATAATAATAACTACTATTATTATTATTATTGCAATTAAACTATTATTTTAGGCCCAGTCTTACGATTATGAAATTTCTAATAAATTTAGGTACAATGTAACAATCATTCGTGTGAGTTATCTGCAATTCAATAACACCCACCACTTACACAAGGCCGAGGAGTTAAAACCTGTTATTGGATTTGAAATATCCTTGTATGACCGTGAACACGGTTTCAATGCCTTTGCATAAATAAAGGGTTATATGTTTTTCGTCCCTCAACTATTGACCGTTTTTGTGTTTAGTCCCTCTTTCAAAGTATGGTACAATTTAGTCCTTCAACTTTAGAAAACTCTGGTATTAATCCTTTTTACCAAATTTTTTTAACTTTATTTGTTGTTTCAAATGCGTTTCTCAGTTAACATTGAAGCAAAAATGTATCAAAATGTGTAAACAATCTAAATGTTATAATGTAACGTGCTTGGAAGAGTAAATAAAGTTAAAAAAATTTGGTAAAAAAAACTAAAATCATAGTTTTTTAAAGTTGAAGGACTAAATTGTACCATACGAGGGACTAAACACAAAAACGACCAATAGTTGAGGGACGGAAAACATATTTAACCCATGAATAAATTGCCTAAAAAAAAATCTTTTAAAAGCCTCAGGTTGGGCTTGGGGTTCAGATTTGCCAATGGTCAAAAAAGTTTTCAGTCTACCTCTAATATTTTTTTAAAATACTTATTATATCCTGTGAAAAAAATATTAACGAATTTTGAAATTTAATTTTGGATTTTAAAATCTAATTATATTTTTATCGGATTTAGAAATCTAATGAAATTTAACATAGAAACTATTATTTCTAAATTTGACAAAATTATAAACTGTTTATTATTTATATTTATATTTTTTAATATAACTATTATAATAATATAAATTATATTTTAATAAATATTAAAATACGAAAAAATATATATAAAATAATATTTAAATTTTAAATTAAATTAAATAATTATTAAATTTTAAATAAAAAACAAAATTTTAGAAAAAAATGTTAATCGGATCATGAAATCCATTAATGTTTAATATTTCAAAACCATAGAAATTATATATTTTATTTTTGTTTAATATTTGGAATAATATTAATGTTTAATATTACAAACAATAGATCAGAAAGTTGCATCCTATAAGTGCAATGACCAATGTTTTTAAGACAGAATTAAAGATACAGAAACATTGCTTTCACTAAAAGACATGGTTATATATTTGACACTAAAAACAACCTCCCAAAATAATTTGCAATATTAAATAAATAGTCTCCTTTGAGAAATCACCGAAGACTCCTCTTTTACAAACTAAATGGTTCAACTCAATCATTTTTACAAACACTTTAGGGGCACCTATAATTTCTTAGGTCACAGATATAATCATCCTTGCTTCTATTTCTTACTTTCCATATCATCAAAAGCCATGACAACTCAAACACAACAATTAAAACAAACAGAAATGCCAACATCTACATACATTAAAGCTAACTGGATTTTTAATATTTAGCCAAACCCAAATTATATTCTATCAACCACACCAATTATATGTAGCATTACTCTATTAAATATTTCAAGTCAAAAAAACAACAAAAACTATATAACTACATAAAACTCACCGAACATAGGAATTTTAACTTTTGATTCATGAAATCTTGTGAAGAATTATTGCTATTTTTATAGTAATTCTTTTTAGTCTTTCTTTAATGTTTAAGAATGATAAAATATTCAAGATGGATTTGAATTATTAAAATAAAAAATTTGGATTAGCATAAATAAATATAAAAATTATGAAAGGAGGTAAGTGAAGAGAAATTTTGTATGTTTGAGAGATGAAGTTGTGGATAAGATAAAAAGATATTTGGATAATTTATTATTGGGTGAGATAGAATAGAATGAAGGATGATTGTGATGAAGGCACGTGGTACCCATGGCTGTGACACTGACACTGACCACCTTTCACCATCAGCCTCACGTGAACTCCCATCTCTCTCCTTTAACATAATTTCTTATATTCATTCAATTTTTCCAGACTTGTTAATGTATTTTATTTCAGTTCCTAATGTAAATTTTGGTCACTCAATGTTTTTTGGATTTTTTTAGATTTTATTAGTAATATTGAGAATTTAATATCTTATCAAATTATCATTAAAGATTTTTCGGAATGACAAATGTATTTTTTTAGTAAATTTTACTTTTTATTCCGCACGTACTAGTTTGACATTATCAAGTGTATTTTAAATGCTTATATATATATATATATATATAAACTGTATTTTGAATAATTGCAGATAGAAAAATGCTATTTATAAAAAATATTACACATAAATTTATTGTGAAATTTCTTAACATGATCAGCCACGAATTATTATCCGTTTAATGCTGGACAATAGAAACTAAAAGTGATAAAGAACAAAGGAAAAATAATATATTTTCATGTATTTTATTCAAATTCTTCCACCATTCACATCATTGATCAAATAGAAACGGATCTAGAGATCAAATTTAATTGTTTATGCATTTTTGGAACTTGGAATTGAACATGCATTTAAAATAATATTTTTTTCTGTCAAGTTATTTTTTTATATTCGGATAATATGTTTTTTTAATCGAGATATTTGTTAAAAGTATTTTGATACTTAAATTAACTCAAGTTCATCAGTTAAGTAGTTAAAATGATAATAAGTGTGTGATAAAAGTTTTATTAACTTTATTTATAATTTTTTTTATGTGTTTTTGATTAAGATCGATCTAATCATGATATAAGTTTGTTTAAATTTGATTACTGAACTATTTAAATTAACTAGATGATTATTTTATTTTGATTGCGACTAAATAGTCTCGTCCATGTCTCGAGGATCATTCATGTTATTTCGATTGATATGTTCCGTCCGGTACATATAATACATAGGTTCCCTTAAACCTTAGGACATGCTTTTATTTAAGTCAGTGAAGTCGGGGAACATTCATCATTGACCTCTCGACTTCTCCATGAGGACTACATTGGAGAACCAAGTGATGTACTTAACTTCTTGAACAAATCTTGCTTCGTGCAACCTTTTGACTTCAGCCTTAACCACTTTTTGCCTCTCCTCTCCCAACTTGCGTTTCATTTATGCTACTGGTCAGGCCTCCTCGAAGATGTCCAACTTATGAGACAAAACTCCCTAATGTATTATAGGTATGTTAGTTGACGTGTAAGAAAACAAGTCTTTATTTTTAATAGCACAACTGATAGCATAAGCTCTTGTTCCTTATTTAAATCACTACTCAACTTAGTGACTTGATCACCCGATAAACATATCTTCAAACTCTTGGTCTCTCATTATGGATCCATCCTATCAATGATATTCGTTCTGAGGTCTAGATCAACCACTTCCACATTTAGACAAGTTGTGTAACATTTCCAAGTTGTCTTTTGATATACATGCACCGTGGAAATTCAACCCTTTATCGGATGAAAACTTCATGGTTAAGTGTTGTGTGGACACTATGGTCTCGAATAAATTTAAGGATTGTTGGCCCAATAACACATTATAGGATGTATTAGCCTTCATTAGCAGGTACCGCACTCGTACCTCTAGGCTGCTCATTCCTGAACCTATCCAAGTCCTTAAGTCCAGGTAACTGTGGGTGTCAACTTGCTCTCCAAAAAATTCTACTATTTTTTTGTTGTAAGGCATAATAAGATATTTGGAAATATTAGTCTTCTTGAAGGTTTTCCACTACAAGATGTTGACTGAGTTTCCTTGATTGACCAACACTCTACTGACTTCGTACTCAACAAGCTTGATGAAGATGACCATAGGGTTGTCTTGATCGAGGTTTGGAGCCTGGAAGTCTTCATATATAATCATGATTGAAGGCATGCTTTTAATCTTTCTCTAAACCACATGCAACGTCTTAAGCGCTCAAACGTCTCTTCTGTGCTGAGCTACATGAGTCGTCTCCCATAAATCCTCCTGATATGGTGTTTATGTTGCTCTTATGAGGGAAATATTTGTTTTTGCTTCGAATTTGCCTTTCTTGCCTAGATAACTCCCTTTTTCTTCTAGTCCCACGGTTTGTTCTTCTAGGACTAGGCATCAGACTTTATCGACGAGGTGGACTATTATTTGAACGATCCTTTTTCACAAACTATCTTAGGTGACTGAATCTAATGAGCTCTTCAATTTTATCCCTCAATGTTGAGAACTCTTTTGCGATATCACCCAGGTTTCGATGATAAAGGTACTGTTTGTTGCCATCAACATTGGGAGCGGTCAACTTCTTCCTTTGAGGGGGCAACAATTTGTCATTGAGGACCCCTTCCAAGATTTTGGCTCGTGAAATGTAATTGCTGAAGTGGGGACCTTTCTATCTTTCTTTGCCCCAGACAATTTCTTGTTCGTCCCCTTTTTTTTTTCTCCTATTGACAATTCCACACGTATATGCTTGTGGAGGTCCCTCACATCTTCCACATGCATGTATTAGGCCACTTTCTACTTTAACTCATCCATGTTCTCAACGGGCATCACACATAAGCTATCAGTGAACGATCTCAGACATAGCACCGTGATCAGATGATGCATGGCCACATCGAAGTTGAGGTTATGGATTTGCAAAGACACCATTCTGAACCTCTCCATGAAGGTCCAAAGGGACTTCTCTTTCTCTTGTCTAACATTGACTAAAACGATCAATGTTAAATGATATGGTCTGCTTCTTGCATTGAATTTCGATTAGATAGTCGCAAAACAATCAATTGAGTTGGATGACAACATAAAAAACCAAGCCAAGGCATCCTCATTCAGAGAGTTGGAGAAAACTCTACACCATATGGTGTCACTTGTAATGTATAACACGATTTATTTCATGAAGATCCAAATATGCTCGTCTGGATCGATGGATTTGTGTTATTTGTCAAACATGGGCATCCTCAAGTTTTCGGATAAAGGGGTCTCCATGATCCTCACAACAAAAGGTAGCATACTGATTGTGTTGATAGTCGCAACACAATGGTTTTTATCTTTACTTGTACCAAAGCTACTTGCCTGGACCATTCGATCTGGCTCATCCTCGTGTTGTTTAGTCGATCCTTGAAGAGTCGGGGTGGATGGCACAAGAACTTTACCACCCATTTCTTGAAGAATAATCTTGTTCTTGGCCCATAATGCCTTTATTTTCTCCTCATATTTATTTTGCATCTTGTCTATTTGCCTCTGCATCCTTCACATCATTTCCCTTGACTCCATCTGATCGTTAGTGCTTCCTCTAACACAATGTTGCTTACCATGTTCCTAGTGACTACCACGTGGGCTTTAAAATTTTTTGTTCAGTCCCATGATGGATGCCAAAATGTTTCGAGTGTAAGATTTAATGTCCACTTAAAATGATTTCCTTATCGCTAAGTTGTTCTCTTAGTGTTCGGGTAACCTGTTCTCCAACTAATCTGGAGTACTTGCTAAGGTGTTCCGATGCTTAAGTAAGTTCAAGTTCAAACGACTAAGTAGTTAAAGTTGTAATACATGCATGATAAAAGTTCCAACAACCATACTTTTGACTTATATTCATAATTTTCTCTATAGACTTTTGATTATGATCAATTTAATCAAAAATTTCATTTAAATCTGATTATTGACCTGTTTAGATTAACTAAATGATTTGTTTATTCTAGTCATGACTAATAAGTTTACTACATACTTAAATGATTTGTCATATTATTTTGATCACGGCTGAGTACATATACTACAAAAACTATTTTAGAATTAAGGTTAATAACTCTTTAAATTATGTTTTATTATCATTGAATATGTTTCAAATTTAGTCATGGGTCTTCAAAATCAATAACAAAGATTATATTACGTTAAATTTATATTCTAATTAAAATCTCTAATTTTTAAGTGATTAATTATTGAAAGAATATTTGTAATAGTGAACGCATATAATCAAATTAAATGACAGAAACGAATGGCTTCAGTAATCTATTTTTCTCATTAATCACTGTTTAAAGGGAAAAACCAATGTATTATAAAGAGATGGAACAGTAAAAAAAAGTATAATTACTGCTTGCATATTCATTGGCTGTAGGATTCTCTTTTACTCAGTCAACCTTCTCTTTCATTCACACACATATAAATTGTAATTCCATTTCAATGGTTGTCATTTTTTTTTTTTTTTTTGTTTTCTTCTTCTCATATTCTCGTTTAGTTGATGCCATTATTTAATATATATATTATAGGTAAAAAAACTAAAATCAAAAGATGAAGAGGTCGGTTTCTGCTTTCCAAACTAAAGAGTAAAATATGTGTTCGTCAATTAATTTAAAAATATATAGTAAGATTTTTTTTTTTTTATAAAGATCATTTAACTTTATGGCTTGTTCATTAAGATTTTGTGTGGTTTTTCCATAAAACATTTTGTAATATAGATATATATAGTAGTAATCCTATACATATTCGAAGTGACAAAAATATATGTATACCTTTTTGAACTTCAATAGTATGACAAATAAATAAAATATAAAAGGGTACTATATATGTATACTAGAAAAGAGACATGTATTTAGTTTATATGTCACTTTTGTTTTTATAATTTGATAAAAGCGATTAATTATTCTAAATTGAAAATCCAAATTAACTCCTAAAGTCCCCACCCACACCCATATGTATAATATATATGAAAAAAAGAAGTAAATGTATGGTATTTAATTGGAGAGAAAACATAGACACGTGATCAATCAATTTCCTAACCTTTTGAGATGTGGTGATCCATGGAAATTGGGAACAAGCAGACAACATGTGCTTATCAAAATCCCAGGTCCTCTTTCTGTTTTCCTTAACCAAACAAACCTTTAAACTTTTGTGTTGAATTGCCCTTTCCACATTTTGGGAACACGTGCAATTCTAGCCAATGTTGTTGACAACCTCTTCAACAGATTCACAACTTACTTTTAAAAAATTAAGTTTTTTAAATAATCACTTTATATATATATATATATATATATATATATATATATATATATATATATATATATATATAAAGTGATCATTTAAAAAACTTAATTTTTTATTTGTAAAGAAAAAAAGTGATAGAAAGATATAGAGTGTGTAAAAATTTCTCAAGTGTCAAATTAATACTATAAAAAATCAAGTTTTTTTTTTTTTTTTCTTTTGTTTCCCTCCCCCATCGCCAATATTAAATTAGCATAATAGAATCCACTCAAATGTATAAAAAAAATGGAAGGTACGAATTAATGTTAAAATACTAAAATCCCAGTTTCCAAGTACGTGTAGAGATGACAGAGAGGGAGAAAATTTGAAGAAAGGGAAGTATATATAATTCTTCATGAAAATGCATAAATGTTATTAGAAATCAATACCCATATGTTACATAAGCACCCCAATAAACTCATATTCTTCTACTCATGCACCCCACAGCATCGATCATCTTATAGCTTATGAACAAAAAGAAAAAAGAGGAAAAACCCAACAAGAGTTGACAAAGTCTAGATATATAAAGATAAAGTGAAATTATAAAGAAAAAAAGAGAAGAAGAAGAAGAAAGAATGAAGAGTCACTTATCACGAACATGGAAGACATTGGGGTTCTTGATGACTATATCATACATGTTGATGGAGTTGAACTTGGAGAAGTCTTTGGGGAGGGAAATTAGGTCAATTGAGGAGTGTTTGTGGAATTGGTAAAGGTCAGGATCTCCATCATAGTACCTCTCCCAACCTAATCCAGTTAAAATTTGTTCAAGAAAAGCATAGGAAGAAACCACTTCCCCACTTGGCAAGTGCACCAAAACCTTTCTCTTTGAGCTATTTCCCTTCCCTTGTCTTCCATCTGACCCTTCAGCTTGAGGGTTTTCCACCAACCTATACACACCATTATTCTTGAACATCCACACCCCAGACATTTTTTTTTCTTCCTTAACTTTGCTTTTCTGTTTCTGAACAAGGGCTGTTCACTTTGAGCAAAAGGGTATTTCAGAAAGTAAGAAAAAATGGATTTTTAGGTGTTGTTGTTGAGGAATGAATGCAAAGGGTGGCATGACAGGGTATATATATATGTGTGAAAAGAGGATGATGAGAGGCTAAATAAAACAAGAGGAAAATACTCTTGGAAGTGGAAGAGTTAAATGTATGGGCACGTTCAACTTTGGCATATAGAATCTAGATATGTGGGTCCTCAATGTTTCAATAATAAAATATATATGATTGCATATGGGTGACCCTAGAGCACCAGAACTAGCCGTAGAATTTTAAACTTAATCTTTTTAGTTATAGTTATTATTAGAGTAATTATTATGACATTAATTCCAAGTTATATAGTTGTGTTTTAGAATGATTTGATTTGGAGAAGAAATAGAAAGTGAAGGATAGAAAGATTTGGTAGGACGAAGATCACGAGAGTCCACGTGAACATAGTGGGATTGATGTTACATGAAAGTAGCTCTGATGTTGGCTACTCATCATTGGGAATAATTGGACACCCTTAAAACACATCAATTTTATAACCACCTTTTATGTTTATATACTCAAATATGTCGGACCCTTTTCTCGCATTCTCAACACCATAATTATTACCCAATCATAAACAAATTAATTATTTCTAAACTTAATTTTTATGCCGTATTCACTTACGGTTACGAAAATTGGAGAACGATGAATTACAAAGTTAACGTATTCATTTTAAATGAACTCTGAAGAACAAATTAAAGATACTATCTCAGAAATTTATGAAAAATTATATATATTGAGAAAGATTTAAACCTTTTTTTTGTTCCTAAATTAAGTTCTGATGTTCAGTTTAGTCTCCGTTTTTAAAAATGTTAACCTTTAGTTCTAAAATATGAAAAATGTATCAAATCAGTCCTATTCGTTAACCAATCACAAGTTTTTCATTAAGTGATTTGTTATTCATAACACCTTCTGTTCACAAATCACAAAATATTGGATATCAACGTATGAAAACTTGTGATTTATAGTTCATTAAGTGTTGTCACGAGGACTGATTTGATACATTTTTCATATCATAGGGACTACAGGTTGACATTTTTAAAAGCGGGGACTAAATTGAACATCAGAACTTAATTTAAGGACCAAAAAAAGGGTTTAAACCTATTGAGAAACTTGTATAATACATTACGGATAAGTCTTTAAAAATAATAATTTATATATTTCAAAAGTGATTTTTGTGAGTTTATAAAAAAATTGTTATTGTTTGAAAGAAAGTATATTGTACTTTCTCTTAATATAAATTTAGTATAATGCATGAATTTATAAAAATATAATCATATTTATGTTTTTTTATACTAATTTTTGCACAAAATTAAATATTTTTTTGATAAGATGTTTAATGAGCATTGCAAAAGTTTTTACAATTTAGTATTGAGAAGATTCTAACATCTAGCTTGTATGATATGATCAAGTGAATAGATTATGAGGATAAACATGTATGTTAGGTCACATTACATATAGATATAGCAGAAGTTGCTATATTATCTGGGTATCGATTTGAAAAATATGAAGAGAGCATGGATCTTTTTCTTTCTTTCTTTGTAAATTATATAAAAAGTAGACGTACGGTTGTGAACTGTTGAGTTATAGAAGCTGTTATCTCCTAAACTTTGCGTAAAGCCGATTTGATGCCTTACCATTCTATCTTTTTATATATGTACCAATGCGTATATATATACATATATAAAATAATAATAATAATAGTAACTTCTATATTAACCCTTCACATACACATAACTAATAATTACAGTCATACTATACACATAAAGATTAATTAAAGTAGATAGATTCTACAATAATTTTAGATATATATATATATATATATATATATATATATATATATATATATATATATATATATATATATATATATATATATATCTATCTTTAACTCGAGCCACATTATCACTATGCCTATATTGGGATTAATAAATTTAATGAAATTTGTTAAGTTAAATAACCTATGTTTCTCTTTATACAATTTTCAGTCATTACATTTATAATGGTTAAATGTATTTTCGATTTTCATAATGATTAAACATCGTATTATCAAATATTTAATATTAAAATGATATATTTTCATTTTTTAATGTCAAATGTTTAGAAAAGGTTATAATTTTTAAAGTTTTAAATTAGGGTAAATATGAATTGGATAAAAGTGTAAAATTATAGAAAATATTACACAATTACGTACCAATAGAATTTCATAACAAGTAAGTTTGAAATTTAATCAAATGTTCCTTTCCTTTCTTTATCTAAATTTTAATAAAATATTTTTCTTTTTAAACATGTGATAAAGATTATATTACGTTACTTGTCACTTGAACGGAATTGAAGAGGAAAAAAGTTAAATTGATAACAATTTTAGATTTAGATATACATCTTTCGTATTTTGAATTGTAAACAATATATGTTAGATATTGATAAACATCCTTAATGACAATGAAATTAAATTATTATATCATAATAAATAAAGTGTTTTTATATAATTGTGGTGATAAAATTATATTTATGTGAATGAATTAAAAATAAAAGTAATTATATAAAAAGTCACCAAAATAATATTTTATATAATAAAAATAAACAAAAAAAGTAAAAGTATGAAAAAGTAGTAAAATCGATCAATTGTTGTCTTAAAAACATTTTGATATACCATTGAACAGAATCACATAAAAGAAAAAGATGTATAATTAAAAAATACGGTAAGATGAAACATACTTAAGAGATTTGAAAAACCATAATTTTCCGATTAATGTTTGCTAAAAGTCTCTCAAACGAAATTGGTCAAAACAACTCATAATTTTGATTGTAAAAATAACTTTGACTAATATTTAAAGAAATACATTATCAACAAACATTTTTTAAAGATAAAATATTAAGATATGTATTTAGTGGTAATTGAATCCAAATAAAAGACTAAAATTTAATAAACTTAAATTCTTTGTCAACACAAAAATATTTAGAAATTAAACAATTTAAAATAAATATAATTCAAATTAAATATATTTAAATTTATTATAAAATATAAAGTTTTATAACCAAAAATATTGTTGTAAAAATTACATAACACATTGTTTCATTCTTTTACTTGCTTTTCATTCGAATCACTTAAGCAATAAACTAATTACCTTTTTCTTTCCTTTTTCATGCTCATTTAAATAATAGAGAAGGAAACTTGTATGAATTGACAAAATATTTTTTACTTTTGTTTTCTCTAACAGGCAACACATATTTCATATATTTTCATTGTTAAAATTTTTAAAAAATAATAAAAACAAGGTATTTTTTTATATAAATAAAGAAAAAAGAAATTAACATTTCTGAGTTATTTGTTATAAAAGAAAAACCATTTCTATAAAGTTAATACAAAAATAATTTTTTTATCTCTAATGAAGAATTTTCTTTTATCTATGAAGCAAAGAATCTAGGAGTGACAGCTAATAGTGAGCTATGCCTCTTCTCTTTATTATTCTCTCAAAAGGTTGAGTTTCCTTTCCTAACATTCCCTATCCAGATTCTTCATCCAAACCATTTTTTAACTTTGCAAAATTTTCCACGCATTCTTAATTTATTTATTTTTCTTGTTTATCTTTATAGCACACTACAAAAGCCAAAAGCCACTCATGAGTATATAATAATAATGTCAAAAATAGTTAATTGATTTCCTTATACCCATATTCCCATTATTTATATATCTTTAAGGGAAAAATATGTTTTTTTATATATATATATACACGGTTAGAAGTCTCACGTCGATTAGAGATATAAGGTCAATTCAGTGTATATAAATGAGTATAAACCTTATTCTACAAGTCAGTTTTGTGGATTGAATTAGACCTAAAGTTCAGTTTAATGAAATTAAGTTAAATTTAAAGTACATTTTTTCTCACCATCTACTTCTTAACAGTTTAACAGATTGTAAGAAAAGATGGTGAGAAAAAATGAAAATTACTTGTGAAGAGGATAAAGATGATTTGTTTTCAAACTTTTTTTGATGCAGCTTGATAGTTTTCTTTGAAAGGTTGATATTACAAGTATATTTTGTCTTGGTGTGGTCCATGATTGGTTGATGATTGCATTATCCATTAGGGTTTGTTCTAACCTCATGATAGAACGTGCATGGCCTCTGATTTTAGGTCACTTCAGAAATGATTGGGGTTTGGAAGGACCACAAGGGTCTCCCACTTATCATTATCATTGTCGCATAATTATACCCTTATTGTGTTACAAGAGGCAACACAATTCTTCCTTGTTGCTTAAATTTGCTGAGTTGCCCATATGGCATCACATGGCCCCTGTAGGGTTCATGGTCCTCCACAAATCAAACCTTCAAAAATTCAAAATCCCATGTTGTCAAATTGCTGATTAATACACACCACTACCAAAAACATTGTATTAGGGTTTTTTTTTTTTCATTGCTACAGTAGTGTGAAAAGAAACTTTGTGTTTTTGCTATTCGTGTGAAAAGGAAAACAATTGGATGATATTATTTATTTATTTATTTGTTTTTTTTTTATAGTGTGAAAAGAAAAACAGTTGCCATGTTCGATGAATATCCAATTTAGTCTTTAAAAACGTTGCAACTTTATTTTCTGAAAGTGCTATAAGATTTTTAAAAAGTTATTCATAAGGGTAATTCATTGCACATGTAAATAAATATACAATATGAAACGAACATTTTATTTTGTTTTTCTTGCAACTGTTTAAACGTTTTTAGGATAGCAACCGTTTGATTAAAAGACACAAAATAGAAAGGAAAAACCTTTCTCCCTCTCTCAGCCTCTCTCAATCGATAACCAGAGGCATGGTTAATAAAATAATATGTATAATTCTCTTTCATTAATGGTTAATTCTTTTTTTAGTGAAGTATTTTTTAGTTGAGTAATAGGAAAAGAAAAAAAAAACTATAAGGAAATCATTAATTATCTATTAATTTTTTTTATCAATAATAGCAAAAATTCATTACTAATTCAAGTTTATCAATGATAAAAATTTGTCAATAAAACACTTATCGATAAATTTTACTCACAATAAAAAATTCATCGATAAACATGTATTAGACTTAGGTGGAAAATTCGTTGATCATTTTACTGATGAATTTTAAGAGATATTTACAAATAAATTTTACACAAATTAGTCAAAATTCAAAGTGAAAGTTTGACACTATTTTGCTGACGAAAAAAATCTATCTATAGTAAAAGTTATAAATTACCAACATAATTTTTTGATATAACATCTTTCTGTAATACAAATTCTAACTGATAAATGTTTTGAAAAGATTTTATCGATAGATTAATTTTTGACGAATATTTTCATGAGTAATTAAATTTTTTAAATTTTTCAATGAAATCTATGGATAAATTTGATTTTACTGATAAATTTATTTTTATTGGTAACATTTCGTTTGTAATTCGAAAATTCTTGTAATATATTTTAATTCGTAAGGTGTATTTAATTAACTTTGCTAAGATTCAAAATATTTTTTTTAAAAAGTAAATATAATTTATTTTATCTATTGAGCACAAAGAAAGAAAGTGAAATATCTTAATACATTTATATCCACTTCTTTTTCAATGAATAAAACTCATTAAGGATAGTGTGTATATATTGTGAGGAATAGGCCAAACAAATGTATATATTGTTAGGGTTTGATTTCTAGGTCATGATCATGCATATGAAAAAGCTTTGTTGAAAGAAAAAGAAAACATAAGCATGGTTCCATGCACACTCTTTCTAAATAAACTAAATACCTAAACATATATATATTCTCCTTGGAATTTTCAAGCTCATGGCTTATGTCATGAAGGGTTTGAATATTGTATGATAAAGTTGAGAGTGACAAGGTCAGGTGGTAGTGTTGGGTTTATCCACATGAGTTGCATGCATGTACATGGTCCATCAACATCATGGCTAGGGTTTGAGTGAGCCAAGGTGGTCCTGAGCTTTGGAGGCTGATGAACTTTGGGCATTCAATGGGTCATTGTCCATAGGTGTGTGCCCCTCTTTATGCATGCAATAAGTCCTATGACAAGGACCATATAGAGACCCTCAAGAGGGAAATTCTAGGTGTGGTGCCAAACCTAAGTACCATACCTATACGAATGCAGCAGACAAAGACACAAGTGTGCTCACGGGAACACGTGCACAGCATCATCCATTGTATCGTATCAGAAGTTTTGGTGAAGAAGACTTTGGTGGTCCTTTGCCTAAAACCCTAGCTATGATCGTGAAAAGGAGCAGCACACATAGAACCTACAATGTTTTGACCAGTTCATGTATCAATTTTAATCCAAGATTACAACCACCCAATCCAAAACTTGAAACTTGTGATAATTCTTAAAAATTTTGGATTTATATTGTTAGAAACTTCACATCGATTAGAGATAAAGTCAAATTATAATATATAAGTAGAGTACAAACCTCATTTTACAAGTCGGTTTTATGGGATTGAGTTAGACTTAAAACTCATTTTCTAATATGATATCAACAGAACAGTTTATTTATGGGATTGAGTTAGACTTAAAACTCATTTTCTAATATGATATCAACAGAACAGTCTATCTAATAGTTTTCTAATAAATTTAATGTATGAATAACGAACTTATTTGTAATAGCTTTAAAAGGAAATAGAGATTAATTTTTCTATAGATTTAATGTCAATAAATTTTTTCATATAACTTCTTTAAATGTTTATTTATAATTTGTATATAAATTAATTTTAATTTATAGAAAAATCGGTTTCTTTCTTATATTTTTTCTTACAATTTTTTTATAAAAAGGTTCGGCCAAACAAACATGTATCATATGATATGATAGGATCTAAGTAAGAAAATAGCTCAGAAATAATTGACATTTACTCCTTATTTTTTTTGGATATGATTCAAAACTTGAAAGGTATGACACTTAAGACTTTGAGGGTTTAACATGTTTCTTTTTGGGTAACGATCAATTTATAGAATAAACTAGTAAAACTTTTGTAATTAGTGATCCTTGAATATGTTAGAGAAGAAAAGAGAAAGACTTATAGGGATTAGGGTTAATCATATGATAATGAAAAATAAACCATCACTTTCGGATAGAAGACCAAGTCAAAATACACTCACTTATAAATTGATTTCCAAATTTATACCAAATTTAAAAATTACTTTATAAAATAATTAAATTAATTAAAAGGTGAAATGGAAAAGCCTATGAGACCTATTAGAGGAAGAGCCTAGAGAATAAGAGAATTCCGTTGAATGAATTGTGACTGATTCTTTTTATATATATAACTTGACATTTTCTGTTAACCAAATATTGTAAAAAATAGATCACAATTATTATTTAACATTACTGTATCTATAACACTATAAAACAATAAATTAGATGAAAAAAAATGAAAATGTCTCCCAACTAAAATTTGATTATTGTCTTTAACTTTCATAAAATTGTCTTTTTAGTAGTGTCTTGTGACAAAGATTACAACATACACTATATGATGTATATAGAAGAAAAAGATAGATAAAAAAGGTGAAATAAATTGAGTGAGTATTTATTTTTATTGGTAAATTTTATTTTTTAATATTTTGTTAATGAAATAAGTTGAATTTATAATTTTTCTTATTATCCATTTTAAACCTTTCAAACCAATCTTATATATTCTAAATATTAGTGGAGAGAGTTGAAAATATAACCTCTCTCATATTTCCTTACAAGTTTTTTTAAGTTTATTTTATAACTTACATGTAAATTGAAGTGTGAAAAAAAAGCTATAGTAAACATATAAATTATGATAAATATTAATGAAGTGTTTAGAGTGTTTTAATAATATGTATATAAAGATAGTTAAAGAAAAAAAAAAAAAAACACAAAAGGTTCAACTTGAAAATGCTTAGTCAAAATTGACTTGAAAATGTCTTGGTCTTAAATAGAAAATAACAATAACCAATTTTCCTTCTCTTAATTTGATTATAGAAATTTCTCATAAAGAGTAAACAAGAAAAATAAAGTAAAATAAGTATGTAGTCACTAATTTATAGGTATAAATTAATTTTAACTCAACAACAACTTATTTATTTATTTGTTATTTTACTCTCCTAAACATATTTACATATATGAAAGTCTTAAAAGAAAATTAAAAGCGAAAATGTATATATATTGGAAAAAAAGTTTGATGTGGTTAATGAGGAACATGATTTGTTAGATGGGAGCATATTCATTGTTATGTCGAACAAGGATCCATGATATCATATGTGAGCTTGCACAGTTGTCTGAATTTTGGAGGACAAAGGAAGTGAGGAAGGTTTTTTGAAGTTGTTTTTGAGAGAAAGAAAGTTATGATTTTTAATTAAGAATCTTAAATTGTTAATTAAACTAAATTCCTTGAGGCACCCATAAACTTTATAAAATGAGAATAAGAAAAAGTAAGCTCCACTAAGATGTTGCATATGCTCGTTTCTCTTTTGAAACCCACAAACCCTAAATTAAAAGCTTGAAAACTATGTATCCTTCATAGATCATATTGGAAAGCCTAGGTACCTAGTTTGGTTAAATACGCAGCTCTAACTAGTAAGAGCTCTACACATTTTGCCTTTCTTACCTTTTATTCACATCTCTTTCAATCAACATCAACACCAGCTGGATCCTCCTTCCTTCAATTTCACAATATGCTCTACTAAATATTATAATTTATTCAATAAATACTTCCTTCAATTAATAAATATTGCTATTTTTCGGTTTAAATATAACAAGATTTTTTTTTTAATTTTCTTTGAACTTCATTACTATATATATTATAATTTATTGGGTAAATGTAGAGCTGTCAAAATGGGTTACAATCCGTGGATCAATCCAACCCACCACGGGTTCCAACCGGTTTGGGTTGGAAAAAAATGCATTTTTTTTATGCGGGCCAATTTTCAACCTGGCTCATTTAAACCCGGTTCATCTGGGTTGAACCTGTGGTGAGCCGAGTTGGCCCACCAACCCACCTAATTTTATTTTTATTAATTTATTATCTTATAAAATCCTAAAAAATACCATCCGACTCATTATACATGGATTGTACTGTACTTTTTGTTATTATTTTGAATTGTCTTGAGTTTAACATCATTTGTAAAATTTATTTATATTTGAATTACAAAAAGTTTGTAATTTTTTTATTTTTAAAAAATTGTAATTAAATGAGTCAGTAAGCCAACTCGTTTAACCCACCAACCCATGGTTGATTGAGCCGAATTCGAATTTTTCTGGCTCGCAAATAAATGAACCAAGTTGGGTTGACTCACTAAATAACTAACCTGTGATGGCTTGGACCGGGTGACCCATTTTGACAACACTAAGTAAATGGATAGATAGTTGATTCAATACAATAAGTATTGATATTTTTGTTTGAAGTATAACAAAAAAAAAGATACAAATTTACTACAATTTTGTGTAAACTCTATTAATGGTTTTATTATGTGTGTTTCTTTTACAAGGAAAATTAATAATTAGTGTCAATATACAATTAACCAATTTATTATGAAGAAACTATTAAGAATTTTAAAGTTTTAAAGTTACAAAATAATAAAGCTCATTTTCAAGATTGATTGCATGAGGTTAGTGATTTGGGTTCTATGTAACCACTTTTTGCACACACTTCTACTTCCGCATGCTCTACAAGGATCTATCCCACCTTATCACAATACCAGGGTGTGTGCCCTTTCATGGCAGGGATTTCTATGCTCAAGCACAGGATCGAAACACAATGGTCAATTGCAAACTATTTCTGATTTTGTTTATTGGAAACAACTCTGATTAGAGCATTCAAAGATGAGGAAAAGGGTTAGCCTCCTTTGTATCCTGTTAGACCAATTGTTCAAATTGGGACAACTACAGCTGGTTGTACAAGAGGGTTGGAGTGTCTGACATGGTTGGAGAAGCAACAAGATGGCTTGGTTTTGCATGTTTGTTTTAGAGTGTTCAAGAGCAAATGAATGAGTTGACACATGGTTTGGAATCGAGCAAGCACAAATTCTTGTGATTTGTGAGAGAACGTGTTTGTGCTCAAGCCACCGGGTTGGAAGAATTTGCCTTAAACTAATTTCTTATGACAATAAGTTGAACAAAGTGTGGCTAGAAAAAGAAAATGTAAAAACCACTCTACTGCCTCGATTCAGGTCCCAACGGAGGCACTAGAGGACGAGATACTAACTCAGTTCACAACCGAGACATAAGGGGAAGACTTTTTACCTCATTAGGATATGCTTCGGTTGAGAAACAGTGCCTATGGTAAAAAATAACTGATGCCAATTCTTTTGACTGTACTAGTGATGGAAGATCTCACATCAGCTAAAGATGAAGTCAAATTATAATATATAAGTGAAGCATAAAACCTTATTTTTAAACCGATTTTATTAAATTGAGTTAGACATAAACTTCTTTATGAGTGTACATCTTGTAAAGCGTTACCATGTACTTACTTTCTGCAAAATAGTTTAAGCACCCTAAGTATCCTATTTTAGTTTTATTTTTGTTGATAAAAGAGATGAACTTACTTATTAAAAGTTTAAGATAATTCTATAATTATAATTAAGAAGTGTGTGTCATGTAATTTATCTTGAGAGCAAATAATACATATTATAAAATTGAAATGTATTAATTTAAACCTGCATTAAGTATTTAAAGTTTAGATATGAAATTTAAATTGCTCCTTCAAATAACTTGTATAATGAGTAAACCTTCCATTGCTACAAGTTAATGGTGGAGGTATGCGTGATGAGATTAACGCATGAAAACTTTTAGTTAAAGTGAGCCACTAGATTCTCATTCTATTAGGTTTCAAAAAGTTTACTTAATTTACTTTTTTGTTTTTCTCTCTAAGATTATATAATCATTAAGCTGAACCTTTTCCTTAGGGTAATAGTGGTTCGTCCTTTCTTTGAGGGATATGTGCCCCATAAGTAAGCCACAACGTGTTAATTAAAGCAAATTAATACATCCACTTAATTTTAATTTGTTAGTGAGATAAAGCAGTGATAAGATTAGAAAGTCAGAAGTATATAGTAATGATGATTATTTCGATAATAGAATGGCATTTGGAAAGTGATACATGCAATGTACACACACCTTTAGGGAGAATGTGTAGATAAGGAATATTGTAATAAATTAGGTTATTATTAGATTTCTTTATCATATATGGCTATTTTGTTGATACCATATTCCTTTTAGGAGCTAATAATAAAATAAAAATACTGAAAGTGGAGAAGAGAAGCATCTAATACCTCAAAATATATAACTTATTTCTTTTTACTAATACCAAAGTTTATAATTAGTGGTGAAAAGCATTGAAAAATATTCCATAATTTTTCTTAATATTTAAATTTGATTGCGTATGAAAGCTTATAATTTGATGGGGCCATGGAAGTTTTCTAAGAATTGTTTAGAGTATATGCGTGTGTTATTATTTATTTGAAGCTCTACAAAGAAATTTATGATTCGAAATCTGGTATATATGAACAAAAAACAACCTTTTTTGTTAATATATAAAGAATCACGTAGGTTTGAAGATTCTATGCATTAAAATAGTTTATAAGCACATAAGAGTTGACACAATGTGATGGAAAAGAGAATCTCTCTATATATCCTCCAAATTATATAGGAAAACCGTCATCACCAAGATATACAAAAATTCTTATCAAATTCCGGTGTACGTACGTACAAGCTACGTATTGCTTTTTGCATTAAAATCTTATCAAATTATCTTAATGTTTTAAGATTAAAAATGATATTGTAATATAAGTGTTTGACTTATTACTTTTAAATCTCTATATGTCAAATGTCTTCTGTTCTGGATGAACTTCTCCAACCGCTCTTACACAATTCTCCCTATGCCTCCGGACGCTTCACGTGTATGGTCTTCAACTATCTCACCTTGGTCCCGTACGCTCCTGTTCGAACCGAGCGGATACTTGCTAAAGGCACTCCGACGCTCAAGTGAGTATGACAAAAAGGGTAAAAGTAGAAAGAGAATGTAATTAACTGACAGGAATAAATGAGCATTCAATGTAACCAACTACCTTTCACCTTTGACTTGTATTTATAGTATTCGTTATGGGCCCTTGATTACCTATTCCTTAATCATGGCCCAATCTGTGGCCCAATCCTTTTAATTACGTTTTGATATAATCTAATTACCTTATTTCCTTCTACCTAAAGGAGAGCTGTCGGGCGGCCGGGCCCCGTTATCTCTTATCCGGCACCTTGGCTCGCGATGTCGTGACGATCCAAAAAGATCATGCAGACATGACCGGTCGCTGTTAATTCTCGTCCGGTGTCGGGACTCTTGTGCGATGTCGAGACAGGTCATGCCTGATTTCGGGCACGGTTTGTCGTGACCGCCTGTCTAGGGTGCGTGGGTCCGTCGCTGCTACCGTCGATATGGCAACCCTCTGTAAACCATAGTTCCTAACTACCGGTCACGTGAACACCTCGCGCCGGACGCCTGGGGTTAATGGACGTTCGACTGGTCTTTGACCGGTCCTCCATGGTGTGTAGACAGGCCGTACGACACCGTCCAGTCCCTATGGTACATCTTCAAAAGACTTAACGATGCTATCATAGTTCAATATTTTTTTTTTTAAGTATATCGAGCAAACATACCTTATTATGTTGCATGTGCACAAACATTTTCATTATATTTTTTTTTGAAAGAAATGGAAACAGATTTTTTCATAAGTTAACATTAGTACATGTATAAATTGAAAATAAAATTAGAAAAATTATAAATTTTTATATTGTTTTGATTGTTTTTAATCAACAAACAAGAGAGGATATTTTACATTTTGATGCATGAGACGTCTAGAGGTATCATGAGAGATATTAATTAATTATGATTTTATTTAAAGAAAATAAAAATATTCTGATCTATCTGAATACACAATTAGAGTCTTTTGTCAAACTTTTTTAGGACATTGCAAAGGACGATTGCAATTAGGATGACAAATAAATCGTTTAAGTACTGTCTGAACCTATCTCCAGTTCTTTTTTTTTTTTTTTTTTTTTTTTTTTTTTTTTTTTTCCTTTTAGCTAATACTTTTTTATGTTTTTTTAAATTGTTTGATTTACCATGAAATGAATATACATTTCCAAGATATACTTTCTCTCTTATTAGAATTATTGTGGAGTTATATTCAAATGATGTAATTTAAATGAATACTTCTACTCCTTTTTAATATTTTTATTTATTCTTTACTTTTTCACATGAGAATCTTGAATTCTCAGTTTAAGTGTTTAATAGCATAAACTCTTCGTTTACTGAGTAATATAAAAAAAAATTATATTTTGTATTCTCTTATTCTTAACTTTTGTTTCATTTGAAGAATTCATTTTGTTTTGTTAAAACATTTTTCATTATCTCTCAACAATGCTACTAGTTTGATATCTAAAATATTTTCTTAGATATATGAGATACTATTCATCTTATCATACCTTTTTATTATACATTTGTTTTTCTTTGTGCAATTTCATTAAATGATGTATTAAATTGTTTCTAAGACACACATTTAATATTTTTTTATATTTTTATTTGTTGTTTCTTTTTAATAGTGTAGAATACTATTTTAATATTTTTACATAATTATTTTTATTTTCTGACTCATTATCGTAAGGTAATTCTATCACTATAATTGTACAAAAAAAATTCACTTATTATAATATAACAATTTACTATCATTGTTATGAATCTTTTTATCACCGTTCAATTGAAGTTCAAAAAATGAAAAATCTATGCTAAATTTAAATTATTATTATTTTAATCTTTATTTTTTGGGTGATTTTATTCAAGTGGTGTATTATAATTTTTAGTGTATAAAAAGAGATATTTCATTATAATTTAAAGAATGAAAGTAAAGATAAAAATAAAATATGTATAAATTTTATCAACTTTGTTTCACTAACTTTGTTAATTTTATTTGGTATTCTAATTTGAAATGTAAATAAGTATAATTTATTTCTAAATTTTGAGAGTGAAGAAATGAGAATATATCCTTTTCATATTAAATATTTGATAATATTATATTTCTTTTGTAATTTTTTATTATTTTATAAAAATTATTTAATTGATATTGAAACAATAAGAAATCAAGGACATGAGTTACAAAATTGGCAAGTGTATCAAATCGTACAAGTAATAAGGTAGATAAGTCCAAATATCGTTTTCTCATAGAAACTCGGCGTTGCTTAGAAACATTATGTTTATTCACCAATTAAAGTTAAAAAGACTTTGAAGTAATGAAAAATATTATTTTTAATTATAAAATAATTCTAAAATCGTAGAAAGTAATTAAATTCATTTAAATAAATATATGGTAAAGACTTCGTCGGAGTTAGGTTTCTGATCTAATTCTATGAAAAAACACCAAACAATATATTTATAATTCCTATTAGAGCATTCACATCACATATAGTGAGCCCTAATATCTTAAAGACAAGTTTAAACTTTAATAATAAAAACCCTAATTCTCTAAAACATAATAATAAAAATATCAATAAAAGATGAAATATAAAAGGGGTACACGAAGAAATAGTTAAAGTCATTAAAAGATGAAATATGATGGCCCACTTCATTCCTTGCACAAGAACGATGACGCTAATCATGTGGCCAATCTATTTTTCAAAGAGGTGGTAAGATTACATGGCATTCTAAGGAGCATTGTATCATATAGGGATGCCAAAATTTTTAGCTATTTTTGGAAGGTCTTGTGGAGTAAGTTAGGTACAAAGTTTCTCTTCTTGACAACTCGTCATCCTATGGATAAATAATAGTGGTAAATAGAACGCTTTCACAACTCCTTAGATGTTTTATAAAAACATGTTTGAAAACTTGGGAGGAGTGGTTACCTCATGTTCATTTGACTTATAAAAGTGTAGTTCATTATACTACTTACATGTCTCATTTTTATGTAGTACATGGTTTTAATTCTTTAGTACAATTATATTTGTTACCTTGAACTGATATTGATTCTATGACTAACAAAGATGGATGCCCAAAGCTATTTTTATAAAAAACGTGCATAAAGAGGTAAAAGGGAGGAAGAAGACCAAGTTTGAACATGAAGATTGGCTGTGGGTTCACTTTATGAACGAGAGATTACCTTTTAAAAGGGAATCTAAACTTTTACAAGGAAGAGATGGACCATTTCAAGTTCTTGAAAGAATCAATGACAATGCTTACATTGTTGATCTACCTGAAGATTATATGGGTAAGCTCTAATTTCAACATTAATAACTTGTCTCCATTTGATGTAGGTTCAAATTTAAGGACAAATTCGCTTCAAGAAAGGGAATGAGAAAGGACTATCCCTAGATTCTATACAAGAAGAACTTGAAGATAAATCTTTACAATTCAAAGGACCTATGATAAGGGCAAGGAGCAAGATATTTTGAAAGAACAAATCTATTCAAGGATCATGATGTTACAAGCAACTAGAAATTCAAAGGATATGAGGATCATGGCTTGGAGCACCCTTATAGATTAACATTTTAAGCATCTATAATTTATTTTAATTTTGTAAGTTCGTTGGGCGAACAATTCGTTTCTATTTTTAATTTTCAAGTTATCTGGGCCCAATATCTTTGGGTTTTTTTTAAGGTTTCTTAGATTTCTTTACATTTGTGCATATATATAGGGGGTTACTCCCTATACCTCCCCAATTCCAACCCCCACCCCCCATTCCATTTTTGCCCTTTGCTCTATTTTTTCTATTCCAATTTTATCCTTTAGCAAAAATTTATATTTAGAAATAAAATTTTATAATTTTATTCTCCCACCCCCACAAAACCTATTTATTCTTTTTTTTTTTATCTTCATGCTTTCATCTTTACGCTATCTTCCCAGGAATTCTTTGTTCTATTTTTCTAGAAATTCTTTCTCCCATTCTTCTTGTATTTCAAGTGATAATTGAGATATCGATTTCTTATGGAAGAATTTGTCCTTCAATTATTATATCTCTGCATTACATTGATGTGGTGGTGTTGTATCCAACCTTTAAGCAGCGATCCTCTTCGAGTCCAGGTTAGTAACACCGTTAAAACGGAAGGCGACTTCCGTTTACCCTTAAACGGATGTTGACATCCGTTGACGGATTCCCACATCCGTTTAAGGGTTTTCTAGATTATTTTAGATTATGTTTTTGTTAGTTTTATTTTTTAAGATTTATTTTTATTAGTTTTATTTTTTAAGATTTGTTTTTATTAGTTTTATTTTTT
>NC_028356.1:29835354-29841578 GCF_000741045.1 Vigna radiata var. radiata
TTGTTTTTATTAGTTTTATTTTTTAGGATTTGTTTTTATTAGATTTTTATTTTATTAGTTTTATTTTTTAATATTTGTTTTTATTAGTTTACTTTTTATATTAATTTTCAGATATTTTAATAATGGAATTTATATGTTTTGATATATTATTTTTAAATATATTTTTAACGTATAAATGGAGGAGGAGCGTTTCAAAAGCTTTGGTGGGGGGTGGGAATAGGAAGAAGAGGAATCTGAGTCTATGTGTTTTAACTGAGGCAGATTGTAAAAGAGTAGGTTAACTTTAGTAAATAGGGATAAAATGGTAAAAATAAAAAAAACATAAAGGTTAATTTTGTATTTAAAAAAAAATCCAAAAAAATTGGTGGGGTGGGGGTTGGAATTGGGGAGGTACAGGGAGTAACTCCCATATATATATATGGACACTAAATACATTTGTAGACACCTTGATTAGTCATATTATATGCAAGATTGTGGCATCCTTAATCAATTTCTTATTTCACGTTCTTATTATATATCTTTTGGTATTATCTAATTTATTTTACAAGAGGAATTCAAATTTAGAAATGAATGTACTCTTTTTTATATAGGATTGTATCGTTTTTTGTATATGACTTTTTTCACTCTGCACTTTATAATCATTGAATTTCATATTCTCTATCAATGCCTTGGCTTCATTGGGTGTCTTTGATTGGTCATACCTTCAACAGAGACATCTAACATCAACTTTGGTTGTATTCTCAATTCTCCTAAAAATATGTTGATATGTGTTGGTTCTTCAAACCCATGCATAGGAGTTTTGTTGAGCAATCCTTTAAATCTATCCCATTCTTAACTCAATGTTTCATCATAATATTGGTAGAATGAAGCAATCTTTTTTTTCCCCTAATTAACCTTTAACCGAGGGAAATAATTATGAAGAAACTTTGTAACCATGTCATCCTAAGTAGTCCAACTATTCTCAGGGAATGAATACAACCAATCCTTTGTGTTATATGACAAAGAAAAAGGAAACAAACTTAAGTGAATAGCTTCATCAAGTACCAAATTAATTTTTACCGTGTTGCAAATCTCTAGGAATGTGGCCAGGTGAGTGTATGGATTCTCATGAGATAATCCATTAAATTGATTACTCTGCACTAGATGAATAAGAGCATGCTTCACCTCCATGATGGGTGAATTTACTACCAACCTAACCATATGTACTTCTTCTTGATTCAACTATTGAAGATGGAAAAAATTTGAGAAATCTAAAACATTATAAATACTAAAAGAAAATAGTTAATAGCAACTATTTTAGGAAAAAATATTTATCATACACAAAAAGAAAATTAAATATAAAAATAACAAATTATAAACAATTTAAACCTAAATTGGTAAATAAAAAATAATTTACTAAACTGAATGTCAGTCCCCAATATTGACATAAAAAAATTGACATAAAATCGGTAAGTGTATAAAATTGCACAAGTAATAACGTAGACAAGTTCAGAGATTGTTCTGTCTTATAAACTCACATTGTTTAGAAAAATAATGTTTATATGCTAATTAAGGCCAATAAAACTTAAAAGTAATAAAAAATATTGATTTTTAATTCTAAAATTGTAGAAAACAATTAAATTGATTTTATGAAATATATGGCAAAAACTTAATTGGGTTTGGGTTTTATGATCCAATTCCTTGCAAAAGTATGAAATATTAATATTATACTTCTAATTCTTATTTGAGCATTCACGCCACATGTATGGAGTATTTAATGTTTTAGAGACAAAGTCTAAACTTTTATCATAAAATCATTAATGTTTTAGCAATTTTTATTATAATTTCAAATTAAGTTCATCATGTGGATGTTATGAATGACTAATTATTTTACATTTATGTCTAGCATATGAAATCTATTAACTATCTATCATATACAATCAGGTTTCCTAAACTATTTTTGAATTAGTAGGAATCACAAAAAACTTCATACCTATTGGGTTCGAGTACGTGGAAGAATGAATTTTGTTTTTGAATCATTATGAGATAATGAAATTTGTTTTCGTCTCCTTTTTTACCTGCTGTAATGATTTTATATAAACGTAAAAAATACAATTTCTTCTTTGATACAATATTTATAACACTTTATATTTGTTTCATTTTTATAATATAATAAAAGTATATACGTAAATTGATTAAACATTAAGAACAAGGATATAACTATAAAAGTATTATTATCTTCAACTTTGAAAAAAATACGTAAAAGTCTTGTAAACATTTGACCATTAAAAATGAAAAACTCGTTTTATTATTCTAATAAAAAATACGACTAAAATTGACCTTTCTATTGGTTATTTTTGTATCTTTTTCAAAATTCAAAATTACATTAGCTATTCTTTTATCAATTCCATCTTTACTTTTTAATTGATCTTTGATTAATTATGCATATGCATTTACTGTTGCATTGAAAATAAGCAGACCAATAAACCTTATAACTATTTTATTATAATTCAGATAAAAGAATGCACAAAGAATTCCACAATTACATATTTTTTTTAAGGTATATTTAGTAGAGAGTTGAAATTTCACGGTTAATGAATGAATAAAAAAATACAAAAAAAAATAATGAAAGGAGCTAACTAGAATTCAGAAAATCAACTAAACACATCAAGACACCAAGGATTCAAGAAAAGTATGTATCATGTTAGAGGGATACTCCTTACACCATTTCACATTTCTCTCTGCACCATCGTATTTTTAAAAAATTATAAAATTATCTTTTATATTTTAAAATATCTTACATCTCCACTTCTTTTCTTTAACGTATTTTGACATTCAAGGAAAATTTCTTCAATGAATTTTGATGTGTTGAAGAATTTTGGTTTAAACTATTTAGGCGTCCCTCTTTTCGTTCGGTTCTCTCACTTTAGTCTCCTTCTTTTAAATTTTCCCAATTGAGTCGTCAAAATTGTTAATTTGAAACAAATCAACCCCTACCGTTAAAAATTGTTAACGGTGTTAATTTTTTTACAGATGGAAGGGTGATGTGTCGATTTTTGACCACGTGGCTATCTGATTTCTCTCCTATCCCACTCCAACTCCTCCATGGCCATTTCCAAACCCTAGCCGCTGCACCAAACCCTTCCCATCAAACCCTAGCCGCCGCACCAGATCCGTCGTCGGCAGCCGTCCCCCCAACAGATCAACACGCATTCAACCATCAACGACGACCACCACTCTCTCAATCTCCACCGCAGAAGCCGCCGGTAGCCACCATCAAAGCACCGCTGCATTCATCTTTTCCTCCATCACCGACCTCCAAAGCTTTGTCGAACTCCTCTGTTAGCNGTCGCAGGTCACGAGGCCTCCTTCTCCTTCATCTTCATCAACCTAAAAATCCCAAACAACAGAGTTCTCTACCAAATCGCACCATGGCCGCCACGCTTTCTATCATCTGCGAGCACCTCCTCCACTCCCAAACTCCATGGAAACCGTGAAGCATCTTCACGAGTCTGCGCCACCACTTGCATCAAAACTAGACCTGCAACAAACAAACCCAGAAGCAGAAAATCCAATTCCAGGTTCGCGCATTCCTTTTTTGCATTCAGAAGTTTTTCTTCGAGCTCCATGGAAGCACCATTCAAACCATCAATCCTCTTCGAAAGAAATATCCGCTGTGCATCCNAAATGGGTTTTCTGATTTTATTAGATCTGATTATTTTTTACAGTGGGAGGGTTCTTGAATNCCTTTTTTNGTGCTCTGCCCTCTGATTCTCAGAAATGTAATGGAGTGAAAAATGATGATGATAGTTCGTCTGAAGTTCCAGGAGCAATTAAAGAGAACGACAACATTACCAATTTCGAAAGGGACTGGAAATCTGGGTCTGCTCACGGCGGCGGCGATTAGGGTTTCATTAGAAATTAGATTTGTGTGGTTGGAAAAGATAACTCTGAGGTAGGAGAAGTGACGTGGCAAAAATCGACACATCACCCTTCCATCTGTACAAAAAATTAACACCGTTAACGATTTTTAACGGTAGGGGTTGATTTGTATCAAATTAACAGTTTTGAGGACTCAATTGGGAAAATTTAAAAGAAGGGGACTAAAGTGGGAGGACTAAATGAAAACAGGGACGCCTGAATGGTTTAAACCAAAGAAGATATTTTTGTTATGTAATGGTGCAGAGAGCAACGTGGGATGATATTGGAAATGATCCTCTTCAGGTTAATATAAGCTGTATATATGGTAATTGCTTCGTGCACTCCATCAATTTCGAATTGCACCCCTCATTTTTTGGAATTCCAAACTTATCTTTACGAGTTTTATTTAAATTGAAAGATAGATTACAGTACACTCAAAATATATTGATTGCTACAACATTTGTAGTGTTAATGTTTAGAATTATGTAATGTATGGAGGTCTCTCTCTTTCACTCATTCTCACTATTTTAACCAAAATTATGATAATTTATATTTATTATTGTGTGTATGCTGGGAAGACAAATAAAACCATCTTTATGAATATTGTTCCAACCTATTTCCGTTTTCACGACTAAATATAGCTACGAGGAATGAGAATATATATATATATATATATATATATATATATATATATATATATATATATATATATATATATATATATATGCCATATTTCTATTCTGATACCCGTCATAACACTTTTTATTATTTCTTTCTTCTAATTTACATCTCCAAGATATTTTTCTTATGTTAATTAAATACTTTTTACGTTTTTCATTCGAAAATTTCTATGTTTTTTTAATATTTTTATTTATCATGAAAATGTTTAATTCTTAATTTAAGTGTTCAATAGCATAAACTTTTCAATTTATTTGATAAAAAAACTTATCCTTTTTATTCTCTTGTTATTATTATAATTTTTCATTTGAATATTAAAACAATTTTTATTATCTCTCAACAATTTAACTAGGTTGAAAATTGGAAAATTTTTCTTATATATTTATGATATTTTTCATTTTATCATACTCTATTTATACATTTGTTTTTCCTACGTACAATTTATTCCATGGACTATCAAATTGTTTCTAAGAGACATTTGCACATTTTTAAAAAAATATTTTTATTGGTTGTTTATTTTTATCATTTAAAATACTATTTTAATATTTTTTTATATAATTATTTTTATTTTCTCACTCATTATCATAAGTATAATTTTATCACTATAATATTTATTTTGGTCCTACATTTTAAAAAAGTTCAATAAGACTTCATATTTCATTAACAAATGTTTATTCTGGTCCTTTTTGCTCACACCACTAAAATTCTAACGGTACAAATGCCATCTAGGCAAAGCTGTGAAGTTTTATAAATAAGTGTAAATATTTTTAAAAAATTAAGATCACGTAAGGTCATCATTTCCTCTTTATCAGTCCCCTCTCACTTTTCTTTCTTTTTTTTCCTCACCCGCACCAAACTTGTGTTATTTCTCTCTTTCTCTCTCATAGCCTTTCATTGACAGTAACAGTTTGCTAGTTGCTTGTCTTCATCGAGTTTATAAACAATTATAATTTGTTAAATGGTCACTGCAAGTAATCTTGGTGGATGAATAAATATTGCGTACGAATAAAACCCAGAATCACCTCTTCACAATATATACCTGCAACAAAATACGTTTATGTCGGACAATGCTGAGGAGCTAATTCTGCATCTGTTTCAAAGTGTAGGAAAAATTTAGGTTTAAAATCCACACCTTAAGAGTGACACCATTTTTTACAGTACAACCCAAAGTGAAGTTTTGAACCCCTCCTTTTTCTTTCTCATTAGAAAAATAGTCATAACCAGAATAAGCAAAAAACCCAAATCCACCCCTGAACAAGTCACGAAAAACCGCACCTATCTCCCTTGCCTCACCGCCATCATCACTGGTAAATTATTTCCACAACAGGATGACACACTATCAACTCCAAAAGTTGACAATCTTGTTACAAAACAATTCAACATACAATATTTAACACATAAATTTATACTCCCTAAAATCACAGTCAATCGAACAAAATATAATTAAATCCTAAGCCCCAAATACAACAACAATAATATCAAGTAATTAGGCTTAGATTATGACCACTTATCTCACGTACGTATGCTGTTCCAATTTCACCTTCAAGGAATCAGCAACCAACCCTCATTACAACACCATGTCAATGAATGGAAAAGATATGCAACGATTATTCTCTTAATTAGGATAATTAAATGTAATAAATGTA
>NC_028356.1:29841643-29844619 GCF_000741045.1 Vigna radiata var. radiata
GTTATTCTCTTAATTAGGATAATTAAATGTAATAAATGTATATGATATTTTAGCTTATTTAGTGGGCTGAAAATCAGCTTGACAGATTGTAATTATTTGTATATATATGAAAGTTCTCCAGCAAGAGGGAACACAGTTTTCTGGCTCAATCCTTTCTAAATTTGACATGGTATCAGTCTAGGTTACGATTCCCAAACCTAGTTTGCATTTTTTTTCAGTCTCGTGTTCTCGACTCTCGACTCTCGACTCTCAACTCTCGACTCTCGACTCTCGACTCTCGACTTTCGACTTTCGAACTTTCGATTCTCGAATCTTCCCGTCTCTGTTTTTCCTAGCTTTATGGCTTCCGAAAAATATGATGTCTTGTTCGTTCGCCTTAACGAAAAAAACTACTCCGCTTGGGCATTCCTATTCGAGATTTTTGTCACCGGAAAAGATTTGTGGGGTCATGTTGATGGCAGTGCTCCCGCTCCTGACAAAGACAAAGATAAGGTCACTCATGCTAAGTGGGCCGTCAAAGATGCTCAAGTCATGGCCTGGATCCTAAGTTCCGTGGATTCGAACATTGTCCTGAATCTTCGTCCTTACAAGACTGCAAGCACAATGTGGTCTTACCTGAAGAAAATTTATAGTCAAAATAATGCAGCTCGTCGATTCCAACTTGAGCACAACATCACTAATTTTAAATAGGATAGTCTCTCCATCTCTGATTTTTACTCTCAATTCATGAACCTTTGGGCTGAATACACTGATATAGTTTATGCAAACTTGCCTTCCGAAGGTCTCAGTTCCGTACAAACAATTCATGAGATTACTAAACGTGACCAATTTCTTGTGAAATTGTGATCTGACTTTGAAGGTATCCGGTCCAATCTCATGCATAGAGATCATGTCCCATCGTTGGATGCATGTCTTAATGAGTTGTTACGTGAAGAACAACGTCTTCTTACACAGTCCATCATTGAAGACCAAAGACTGTCTACTGTTCCAGTCGCATACGTGGCACAAGGGAAGTCACGACGCCATGACATGAGTACTATTCAATGCTTTAGTTGCAAGCGATTTGGCTATTATGCTTCAACCTGTTCAAAAAAAGCCTGCAACTATTGTAAAAAGTATGGTCATATTATTAAGGAATGCCCAATAAGGCCACCACGACTACCTGCAACAGCTTTTACAACCATGACTGTTTCTTCTATTCCCAACAGTTCTGCCAATCCCGCACCTGTCCATCCAAATGCTACTACTCATGCTCCAACTTTGACCCCTGAAATGGTTCAACAAATGATAATTTTAGCTTTTTCTACTTTGGGATTATCAGGTAACTCCTCTTCCCCATGGTACTTTGTTTCTGGGGCTTCCAACCACATGACCAACAATGCTCAATTCCTTACTAATATAAAATAACTATTCGGGGAATCTGACAATACATACTGCTGGTGGAAATCAATTGCCTATAACAGAAACTGGTGATATTTCTCCCTTCATATCAAATGTCTTTGTTGCTCCTGGTCTCACCAGTAATCTTATTTCTGTCGGTCAATTAGTCGACAATGATTGCCGAGTTCAATTCTCACAGTCTGGTTGTTTTGTGCAGGATCTACACTCGGGGAAGATAATCGCGAAGGGGCCTAAAGTTGGACGCCTTTTTCCCATCCATTTCTCATTGTCTCCAAGTCTTTCTTTGCCTTTAGTCTCTTGTAATTCTGTTGTGGTTGATCACCAAGTGTGGCATAAGCGCCTTGGGCATCCCAACTCAAATGTTCTCTATGACATGTTCAAATCTGGTTTTCTTGGAAATAAACACATTCCATCTCTTAATAATATTCATTTTGATTGCATTCCTTGTAAGCTTGGCAAAAGTAAAATTCTACCTTTTCCAACACATCAGTCGACTGAAACACAACCATTTGTTATCATCCATAGTGATGTTTGGGGAGTGGCACCGATTACGTCTCATGCTAGTTACAAATATTTTGTAACTTTTATTGATGATTATAGTCGTTTCACTTGGGTCTATTTTTTGCGCTCAAAAGATGAAGTCTTTCCCACTTTCAAATTCTTTAATGCTTATGTCCAGGCACAATTCTCCTCCAAAATCAAGATTCTTCGCTCTGATAATGGGGGGGGAATACACATCACACTTATTTAAGGAATTCTTGCAATCCAATGACATTTTATCTCAAAGATCATGGCCATCAACCCCTCAACAAAACAGGGTGGTTGAACGGAAAAATCGCCATTTGCTAGATGTTGCCCGCACTCTTTTACTAAAGTCACATGTGCCATCACGATTTTGGTGTGAAGCCCTTTCCACTGCTGTTCATCTTATAAACAAATTACCATATCCTTCTATAAATAATGAATCTCCTTTCACTTGATTATTTGGTCACCCACCCGATTACTCCACTCTTCGTATCTTCGGTTGTACATGTTATGGCCATCTTCCTCCACACGAACGCACCAAGCTCATTGCACAATTTGTGTAATGTGCTTTTCTCAGCTATTCTCCTCATCAAAAGGGCTTTCTATGTTATGATCCTAACCTTCATCGCATTCGGGTCTCTAGAAATGTCATTTTTCTAGAAAGTGTATATTTTTTTGCAAACCATCATGATTCGTTCTCTTCCCCAATTTCTGTTTTGCCATTGTTTTCTAATTCTTCTACAGGTCAATCCTATGGGCCCCTTCAAGATACTTCCTTGGATGCTGATCCAATACAAGCTCCAGAACCAGAACCAGCTCCTTTACGACGCAGTTCACGCATTGGTAAGCCTCCAGAAAGGTATATTTGTTCCAAGGCACGACTGGTTGTGCTTGGAAATAAGCAAGAGTATGGCCTTGTCTATGACGAGAATTTTGCTCCAGTTGCAAAGATGACCACTGTGCGAACTATCCTTGCTCTTGCTGCATCCAAATCTTGGCCATTACATCAAATGGATGTCAAAAATGCATTCCTCCANGGTGACCTTNANG
>NC_028356.1:29844625-29910023 GCF_000741045.1 Vigna radiata var. radiata
TTTACATCACACTTCCTGGTGGTATGTCGACTCTCTCCCCGAATACTGTTTGCAAATTGAAACGATCTTTATATGGCTTGAAGCAGGCCCCAAGAGTATGGTTTGAAAAGTTTCGCTCCACTCTTCTTGGTTTTTCTTTCAATCAAAGTCAGTATGATCCATCACTTTTCCTTCGACGGACTCCTAAAGGGACCGTCGTACTTCTTGTTTATGTGGATGACATTATGGTCACTGGTTCTGATCAAGATGCTATTTCTAGAATCAAACAAATGTTGAATTCAACTTTTCACATGAAAGAGTTAGGTCATCTCAATTATTTCTTGGGTTTAGAGGTGCATTACCATCCTGAAGGTATTTTTGTAAATCAACATAAATATATTCAAGATTTGGTCCAGCTAGCAGGACTCACCAATGCTACCCCTGTTGACACTCCAATGGAAGTTAATGTTAAATATAGGCGACATGAAGGAGAGCTTCTTGACGATCCCAATCAATACCGGAAACTAGTTGGTAGTCTCATCTATGTGACTATCACTCGCCCTGATATTTCTTATGATGTACACACTGTTAGTAAGTTCATGCAATCTCCAAGACACTTCCATTTTTCAGCAGAACAACATATCATTAAATATCTCCTTGGCACCTCAGGTTGTGGTTTATTCTTTCCTGGTAATTCATCATTTCAACTCCAAGCTTATAGTGATGCTGATTGGGCTGGTTGTCCAGACACTAGGAGATCAACTGCTGGCTGGTGTATGTTCCTAGGGAATGCTCCTATTTCATGGAAATGTAAGAAACAAGACTCAGTCTCCAAGTCGTCCACTGAAGCAGAATATCGCGCAATGTCTGCTGCTTGTTCTGAAATAACATGGCTACGTGGTCTTCTTACAGAGCTTGGAGTTTCTCAAGCACAACCCACTCCACTACATGCTGATAACACCAGTGACATACAGATTGCAGCAAATCCAGTTTACCATGAACGGACGAAACACATTGAGGTCGATTGTCATTCTATCCGAGAAGCATATGATCGTAGGGTCATCACTCTACCACATGTCTCCACAGCTGTTCAAATAGCTGACATTTTCATTAATGGAAAAGATATGCAACGATTATTCTCTTAGTTAGGATAATTAAATGTAATAAATGTATATGATATTTTAGCTTATTTAGTGGACTGAAAATCAGCTTGACAGATTGTAATTATTTGTATATATATGAAAGTTCTCCAGCAATAGGGAACACAGTTTTATGGCTCAATCCTTTCTAAATTTGACACACCACTGTCAGTACAATGTTGAATCCAGAAATGGTGAAATCACTCTTAGAAAAAGGGTAATTTTCTTTAACCCAACCTTAAACCTATAACCTACCTTACGTCTTCTTAATTTTTTTAAAATATTTACAAGTGCAATGCCACGTATTTATTAAATTTCACAGCTCACCCAGCTTTAGCCACGATGGCACCTGCACCGTTAAGTTTTTAACGGTGTGAGCGAAAAGGACCGGAATGAACATTTTTTAATGAAATATGAAACATTACTGAACTTTTTTAAAAAATAAGATCATTTTGAATCAAACCCATAAAAGTAGGTACCAAATGATGTATTAAACCAAAAATTAAATATAAAATAATGAAATGCGTCTTCGCCATAAAATTATGTGAAAATATGACGTACAATCCTTTTGAGTTTTCAATTATAAAGTTTAATCAAGGTAAAGAAACCATAATAATTATCATTTGACTTAATGTGTCCGGGAAAATGAAATACGATTTTAGTAAAACCGTCGTAAATTATTGAAGGATTGCAAACGAGCTCAAAATAAAGTCCTTTTATAATCCATTATTTTTTGGAATGTATATTCAATGGATATGATATTTTAACACAATTTTTTTTACAATTTTCTGATAACAAGATATATGTCACCATTTATTGGTCTGTTTGAATTTATTTTTAAAAAATATTTAAAATGGACCCATCAAAAGTTATAATGTATAAGTTGTCAAAAAGTTGTAAAAAAAGAGTTCTTACCCAAACTTTTTTCATATTCAATAGAATATTATACTTTCGGATCTTGATGTTTTAACAATTTTTTTAACAACTTTTTGATAACAGAATAAGTGTTATCATTTTATTGGTCTGTTTGAATTTATTTTAAAAATGATATTCGAAAGAGACCAATCACAAACTATTTATGTATTGTAAAAAAATTGTCAAAAAAGAGTTGTCAAATAAATTTTTCCTTATACTTCTAATAAGAAAACCAAACTAATCTTTGCATATATAATGTTTGGATTGACTTCACTTTTGTCAAAATGAATTGATTTTCAACTCAGAACTTAAATTAACAAAACTTTACATATTTATTACTATTTTACTTTTATATTTTTTGTGTGTTAAATGAATATAAAAATATGTTATGATACTCTTGCTCAATGGAGAATTGCTTCTTTTTCAGCAGAATTGCTTCTTTTTCACGGTGCCATTGTGATTTTCCACGTTCTTTTTAAATTTGTGCAATTTTATAAGATCAAAACAAAATTGCACCGTTCTAATAAAAGAATGCAGTTTAAATCCCTCTTCAGATTTTTTAGCACATATGACCTGAACCCTCGGATAAAAAGACATCAAACGAAAAAGGAAAAAAAAAAAACATTCTTAAAACAAACATGAAAATATAAATTACTTCTTCTTTTATTTATAGGTCGCAACCAGTAAAATACAAGTTTATTTTCATTGACCCACATTTTCAGCGACAACGTACTCTACATCATCCTTTCCGATATCCCTTTGTGTCTTCCTGAGGGCCCTTGTTCTCATTCTCTTCCTCCTCTTCATATAAGTGTAATAAAATGTATATCTATATATAGATAGATATAGATATCTATATCATCTTTATTTCATAAAGCAGTTTATAAAACAATCAAGAGTGAAGCGAAGGCCATGCATGATCCAACCAAGCTCATCTTAATAATGGTGGAGGAGCTTGCAGTATCTGCAGCAGCATCAGCAGCGGGACCATCTGCAGGGGCATCAGCTTCTGTTGGGGCATCTGCTTTAGGAGACTCGGCAGGTGAAGGCGCGGCCGCAGTTTCCGAAGGAGCTGGTGCCTCAGCAGACTCGGGTGCAGTAGGAGATTTTGCATCCTCCGCTGGAGCTGGTGCCTTGGCACCGTCTTTCGTTGCGGGTGCTTTGGCACTCTCTGTGGAAGGAGCAGGTGCCTTGCCACTCTTTGTCGAGGGAGCTGGTGCCTTGGCTGTCTCTGTGGGGGGAGAGGCTTTAGCTTGTTGTGGTGACTGTGCAGATTTGGTTTGATTGTCAATACCTGGGGCGATGAGGGGCTTGGTGATTTGAAGAATGGAGATGTTGTAGGGCTGTGTGGTGACGGTCTTGACGAGCTCTGAGTAGTCTTTAGTGCCGGCGGGGGTGAAGGCGATTTCGCCCTCGCCGATGAGTGAAACGTTGACAAAGCCTTGTTGGTTGACGGCAAGGCCTGTGGACTGGTAGAGGGTTGTCAACTGGGGGCTGCTAGCTTGAACTTCCATGAGCTTCTTCTCATCATAGTAATCAAGGATGATGTGGGTGGCGATGATGGCCTTAATGACTTCTGGGGTTTTTCCGGAAATGGAAGAGATGGCGCCGTTCTCAACAGCAAGAACGGTTATGGTGTTGCGGCTGTTGATTTGGTCTGCAAGCTTGGATTCGGTGATGTACTTGTTGAATGAGGATAGCTCTGGATACTTTTCCAACATCTCTGTGATGTTAAAGCCATTAATAGTTGAAGACAATGCAAGCAGAAGCGCTATGCAGAGAAGAGAAGAGCTTTTGAAACTCATTTTTGGAGCCTTCTTTAAGCTTCTTCTCTTCACTTTTATTATATGCTTTCTTTCCTTTGTCTCTATTATGCTTTTTGTGTCCAAAACCAACCAAGCTTGAAGATAACTTTTCAACTCATGCCTTTCTCTGCTTCCTACAACTCTAATTTATGCTTTCGATTCCTCTTCAAAACCCTATTTCCTTAACGGCTTAACGTGAACCTCTCTCTTAACTATTTCCAGAAACATTTCAATGGTTAACCACGTTTTTCTATATTCAAGTTTTTTTATATTTTTAGGCTCATCATGCTTGGTGCTCATGCAATCAAAATAAATCTGCTTTCTCACTGTTTTTGTCACCAATACATTTTCGTTTTTTATAGGTCTAATATATCTGGTGAAATTTTATATTACAAAATCAAGCCATTCACCCAAGATGTTGATATTTGTTTATAAACAAGTATTTTTAAGATTGTGAACGAGGACTATCGGAAACTTTAGAAGGTGAATCTAAGATTAATGATCTCATCATTTGCGGAAATATAATAATGTGTTTGAATAAGATATACAGGACCATTATATTTTCACATTCAATTTTGATCACCTATGTAATTCAGTGGAATGATACGATAACAACATTTTTTAATAATTATTTTATAATAAATTATGTGTCATTGTTTTATTGGTTCATATATTTAAAATTTAAAATGAGTTAATCATGAATTATTACGTAAAATAATTATAAAAAAAAAGTTGTTAAAAAAATATTTTTCTTTGTAAAAATCACTTTTGATAATTTTATAATAATTTTTTATATCAATTATAATCCATTGTTATAATACTAACATAGAAATTTTTGTAATTAAAATGGGTGAAGTGACATTTTTATAATTAAAAAGAAATTTTTTACAGTGTTTCTAGTTATAACTAATGTAGAAAAAGGACACTAACATTTTGTAAAAAGAAAAACAAACTTTTTATATTGGTTCTAGTTATAACTAGGTTTAAACTTATTTTTGTCCCTAAGTTATAAGCGGATGTTCAGTTTAGTCCCCGTTTTTAAAAATGTAAATTTTTGGTCCCTAAGTTATAAATAAAATGTATCAAATGGGTCCTTTTTTAACTTGAAATATTGTTTTTGGTTGTTTCTTAACAACCGCTACATCTTTAGATTGCTCTGATTTGTTTCTTAATAATAACAACACTTTAGATTGCTCTTTGTACTTTGACCATGAACATAAAAAAAGGACTCATTTGATACATTTTTTATAACTTAGGAATCAAAGGTTTACATTTTTAAAAGCGGGGACTAAACTGAACATCTGCTCATAACTTAGGGACCAAAAAGAGGTTTAAACCTTATAACTAATATAGAAAGTAGTTTCTTTTTTTTTTCATTTGTTAACACATAAATAGAAGGTTCTCAAAGTATTTTCTCTCATTTAGGGCTTCTTCTTGCATGTGACGCAATCAAACTGCCGATTTCACTCATTTAGGGTTCAAGGAATACAACATCATTGCGATTTTGATTCTCTTGCTCTACGACAGGAACAAGGAGCCATTGCCTCTATTAGCACAATTAAGCCGCTGGTTGGCTCATGGGGAACTGCAACGACAAAGGAGAATGCAACATTCGCGTTCAAAAGTTGTCACAAGTGGAGGAGAATAAGGCGTTGATTAGGCAGGTTTTGCGTGAAGAATGACGTTAAGACGATATAAGTTCCTGGTATTGGCTAAGTGTTTTCCTTTTATTGTTTGTTTTTTTTCTATGGGATAGATGTATAAATTGATACTTGTTTGTTGTTTCTGGATATATTTTTTATTCTTTATATTCAGGGAAGAAGCTCGGAATTTCTTACGATTATTTTTTCCTTTTATGCAAGTTATGTTATGTAAGAATTTCAACCGCTACAACTAATTTTGAAAATCATATTATTGTCACACTTGTGCTTGGGTTTGAGTAATGTGAAACGAAATGAAGAAAAATGGTGGGAAGGATGTAAATGTGTGAAATACTTTCTATACTAGTTGTGGGGTTAACAAGTATAAAAAGTGACATCTTCTCTACCTGTACAACTGGTATAGAAAGTTGAAACTTTCTATTTCGCATATATATATATATATATATATCGGTTCTGGAACTAATATAAAAAGTCTTTCTTGTACTAGTGGATAAGAAATTTTAATAATTCTAAAAAAATTGAAATACATGGTGATTGAATTAATCCCAATTGAATTTTCTACCTTTCTTAAAAAGTTTGTTTCGATGGACTAATTAGAACATTCTAATTTCACCATTAGAATATCTTATAATAGTTTGTTTAGCTAAAGCAAATTAATTTATTTTTTAAGGCAAAACTTTATTTTAAAAATATTTTAATAATTCGATTATATCCTTTGATCGGTACGACTCGTCTCGACCTTTGACCTTGACTTGACTTTCAACCCTAGACAACCCAACTCGAATTTCAGCTTAGGATGACTCAGCTTGACCTTTAGCCTGAACTGACCCGACTCACTCAAACTAACTTGACTCGTGCAAGTCCGAGCCATCTTAACTTGACTCAACCTAGGCTTAGGCAAACTTGGTTTGACCTTCCATGATCTTGTCTTAAACGGGCTAGGCCAAACATGATATTGTTCCAGCTTAATTGAATGATTAACTTACATGACAACGGGTCCATCTTGACTTGATTGAATGAGAGATGCCGTGACTAAGCTTAACCTAGGCTCAAACCAACTTGGTTAAATTTGGACCCAGACCAACTTAACTTAAGCTAGGTGTGAACTAGCTAAACTTGGCCTAGGTCTAAATCGACTCAGCTCGACTTGGACTTGGTCCAACTTGACTTGACCTTGGTTAAGGCTAACTCTAGTTGACCGAGGTTCAAGCCAACTTGGCCAACTTGACTTGACTCAAGCTCAAGTTGACTTGGCTTGATTCAAATTTGAACTAAGTCTACCTGGACTTACATGAGCCTGACCTAGTGCAATCTTACTTTGGTGTGACCTAGTTTAGCATTTCATAACTTGAAAATAATGTCATTTAATGTGAATCAAGAAAAAGTTTTGCAAATATAAAATGAATATTGAAGCTTTGACCAAAAAATAACATCAATCAAGATCAACTACAAAAAATTATCAATATTTATATTTTTAATTTTTAACAATTATTCTATATTTAAAGAGTGTTTTGAACTTGTTGGCAAATGAAATATTATATCCAAACAAGAAAACTAAAATTCATTAAATTTATATTGTCTTATCCAAATGAAACATTTGCAAAATGAAACAATTTGAAATGAGATCAACTCAAGTTCAAAGTATTTTAGCATCTTAGAAATTGTGAAATTCTTTATTCAAACACAAGGTAAGAGATGACTCAGAATGCAATTTTCTTTATTCATTGTAACATGGTTGTAGAAAAAGATAGGCCAAGTGTCTTTATCAAGAGTTGAGGGGGGGAGGGGGGGGGGGTGAATTGGTTTCCCTTTATAAAAATATTTTCTTTAAAAAACTTTTCAAAATCTTTTGGATCAACTTGCCTACATTCAATCTTCTTTCGATCAACCTTAGAATGAAAGGAATCCACTATATTGATTGAGTTCTTACAAGCAAGATAAAAAGAACAATCCTCTCAATGTAATCTCCTTCCTAACTCCAAATCAACTATAGTAAACACCCAGAAAGATCACCCACTTTTTGTCACCCTTAGAGATACCCCACTCTAATTCAAAGAACTATACCAAGTCCTCTTCATGGTCGCAGCAACAGGAACACAATCAACCTTGATTGAAATGAATCTGATCTCCAGAAAGTATGCCTTAATGTGCAAGTATGATCAACCTATGACAACACATTCAAGAACCTTTGAAAATTTCCTTCCAAATGTAGTATTCTTGATTCTTGGAGAAACTAGACGCTCCTGTGATTAATTTTCTGAAAAGAAAAAGAGAGAACTAACTTTCTCAAAAAAGGAAAGAAACTGTGACTTTGATAGAGAAAAACATCCTCGACAATTTCTATATCATCAAGAAAGCATTAAAAATGAGTAAGAGAAGGGAAAAAAACAATTAACAAGAAGAACTATACAATAGATCCAGGTAAGTTCTCTTCCATTGCGCATGTGAGAATAGTGAGTATCATGAAAATTCAAGATCTTGTGTTAATTTTCATTCAATTGAAAAATTAAAGAATTGCTTACAATTGGTATCAGAGCAGGGTTCTAAATTTTATGATACTCCATGAATGCTAATTTTCTCAATTTTTGAAACCCTAATTTTTTGAATTATAAAATTTAGGGATTTTAAATTTTCAGATATTAATTATTTTGTTGGCATGAAAGAAAAAATTGCATGTTTGTTTTAATTCAGAGGGTGTTGCTCCCTCCACCTCCCCAAGTGCTCCTCCACCTCCCCACTATTTTCATTTATTTCAAAAATATTCTAGATCTTTCCACTATTTTCTTTTATTCCAAAAGTACCCTACACCTCTTCCACTATCCTCAACCATCTTTCTCTTTCTCTCTCTATATTAATGGAGGATTCACATGCCTCAGATTTAGATTTGTGATATATTACAAAATATAAAATTCAGAGGAAACTTCAATATTAGTGTTTCTACCATTTCCATTTTATAAAAGTAAAAGTTATATCCAAATACAAAATAATAAACATAATAATATTAATAGTAAATAATGATATATATTATTATTATTATATATTAACTTTATAATGCCGAAATAACTAAATAAATTCTAAATCTTTAACAAATAATTTTATTTTATATATTTTATGTATTTAATAATATTTTTATATTATTTATTTAATAAATTAAATACTTTATTTAAATTATATGAGTCAAACATGTCGATAAGGTAAAACATAATATAATGTTAAAAATTATAGATATTATGTAAAAAAAACACACCTATATAAACATTTTTCTAGAAATTTAGAACAAAATTTTATCATTTATTAAGTAATTTTAAGAGAAAAAAATATATTCAACAAAAATAAGATTGAATCAAACTTATTTAAGAAAATAATGAAGAGGTGTAGGATATTTTTTGAGTCGTGTAAATGAACCATGTAAATGTTCCATTAATGTAGAGGGAGAAAGAGAAAGATTTTCAAGAATAATGAAGAGGTGTAGGATATTTTTGGAATAAAATAAAATAATAAGAAAGTATAAAATATTTTTAAAATAAATTAAAATAGTGGGAGGTGCAGGAACACTTGGGAAGGTAGAGGAAATAACACCCTTTAATTTCCTATAACGTGAATTTCACCCTGGAAGCCACAAGTTTTATTTTATTTTATTTTATTATAAGATTAAAGAAACTATAATTCCTGGATGTTACGTGAATTTCTGGAAGTCGCAAATTTTTTCTTATTGATTGTTGCATGAAAGCAACTTTAATGTTGCACAATTCTGCCGTAGGAATTAAATTAAGTTTGGCCAACTTTATTGTTACGCACGTCATAGTAATGCAACTTTACTGTTGCATGTTTGTAATGTGAATTAGAATAGCAGTAGCAACTTTAATAGGTTGCGACACACATTGTAAATAATATAAATTAATAGCATGATATGAATTAGTTTTCTGGGCACACCTTTTATATATTAAAAAGGGGTATTGATACCATAAGAAGCACAAAGTAAGAGTAGATTGCATGATATTATTTTTGCTATTAGAAGTGCTTTAAAAATTATTAATTTGGGATTCTTTTGCTGTGTATGGATATCATAATATGATTTACTTCTGAAGTATTGTGAAAATTATTCATAAAGGATGTTAAATTATGAATATATATATATAGTAATTAGTCATTGTTATAAGGATGTTATAGATTATCCAAAGGTGAACTATTGTTTATAATTGATGACATTAAAGTGAAACATTTCATATACTTAGTAAATATGTTTGTATATCCAAAGATAGCATACATATAGACTTAAGTATGATTAATTGTTTATTAAATTATATATGTAATTTGTCAGTTTAAGAATCACCCAAAGGTGAACTTAAATGAATGACATAAATGTTTACTTATCAGTTTAAGTGTCACCCAAAGATGAATTTGAATGTATGACTAGTGTAATAATTTGTTTGAATCCATCAATTTTAATCAAATCATTAATGTATGAGCTTGTGTATTATTTCCAGCTTACATGAATTTATCGGGTTTGAGCAACAATGTGGTCAAGTTTAATGGGCTAAATTATGCTGATTGGTAAGAACAAATCCAGTTCCAACTAGGTGTTTTAGACTTGGATATGACTATTATGATGGATGAAATGCCCGCAACCATTACAGAGACCAGTACAAGTGATGAGAAGTCTCTTTACGAGGCTTGGCATAGGTCTAATAGGCTGTCACTAAACTTGATGTGCATGTCTATGGCAGAGAATGTAAAGCCTTCTATGCCCAGAACGGAAAATGCAAAGGAATTCATGAAATGATCAAGGAGTACTCACAATCAGACATAGCTAACAAGTCTATTGTGGGAACTCTTATGAGTGAGCTGACTACCAAAAAGTTTGTCTGGTCATAGTTCATCATGAACTCTTTTCCTCCTGAATTTGGCCAGTTCCAAGTGAACTATAACACTATTAAGGATAAATGAAACTTTCAAGAAATCAAAGCCATATTGGTACAAGAGGAAGGGAGATTAAAGAAAATGAAAGATCATTTTATCCATCTCACAACTCATGAAGGTGCTAGCTTCAGTAAAGCCAAATAAGGAAAGAAGAACAAGAAGGACAAAGACCCAATTAAAGTTAGTAAGGGCAATATCTAGAAGGACCAGAAATTTTTCTTTTGCGAGAAAGTAGGTCACTTAAAGAAAAATTGTCTGAAAAGAAAATCTTGGTTCGAAAAGAAAGGTACTTTTTATGTTTCTGTAAGTTTTGAAGAAAATATTATTGAAGTGCCTAATTATAACTGATGGTTGGATTCTAGAGCTACCACTCATGTTTCTAATATTATGCAAGGATTCCTTTCAATCCAGCCCATAAAAGGAACTGAAAAGTATTTATATATGGGAAACAGAATGAAGGCATGGATAGAAGGAATTGGGACTTACAAATTGATTCTAGACACTGGTTATTGTTTGAATCTTGAAAAGTGTCTCTATGTTCCTGGTTGTGCTAGGAATTTAATTTTTGTTGCAAAGTTGGATTATTTAGGTTTTAACTTTAGGATTGAAAATGGTATTTTCCATTTGTATAAACTTTCGTACTATTATGGTTCTGGTACATTAGTGGATGGTTTATATCGTTTAAATCTTGATGTTAATTTTTCTGAATCCCTGTTTAGTGTTGAACATGTTGTTGATAGAAGTTCTAGTGCAGGAAAGGAATGTTCTGCTTTCTTATGGCATAAAAGATTGGGTCACATATCCAAAGAAAGGATGTTGAGGTTAGTAAAAAATAAAATTTTACCTCAATTGGATTTTGATGACTGGGATGTATCCATTGATTGTATTAAGGGTAAACAAACAAAACACATATCAAAGTATCCCGCCACAAGAAACAGTCAACTTCTTGAGTTAATACACACTGATATTTGTGGTCCTTTTGATATTAAATCTTAGAGTGACGAAAAATATTTTATGTCCTTTATTGATGATTTATCACGTTATTGTTATATATATCTATTGCATGAAAATTCTCAATCAATGAACGTCCTTGAGGTGTTCATGAATGAGGTGGAAAGACAATTAGATAGAAAAGTAAAAGTGGTGAGATCTGATAGAGGTGGTGAATATTATTGTAAAACTGATGAGAATGGACAATGTCCAGGTCCATTTGCAAAGTATCTTGAAGGTCGGGGTATATGTGCACAATATACAATGCCCGGTACACCACAACAAAATGGTGTAGCAAAAATGTGGAATCATACTCCTATGGATATGGTTAGGAGTATGTTAATTCATAGTAATATTCCTTTATCTTTGTGGATGTATTCATTAAAGACTACTGCATATCTGCTTAACAGGGTTCCTAGCAAAGCAGTTTCTAAAACTCCTTATGAACTATGGACTGGAAGGAAACCCAATTTAAGACATCTTCATGTTTGGGGTTGTCTGGCAGAAGTAAGGTTATAAAATCCACATGAAAAGAAGCTTGATGCAAGAATCATTAGTGGTTACTTCGTCGGTTATCCTGAAAAATCAAAGGGATATAGATTTTATTGCCCTAACCATAGTACAAGAATAGTTGAGTCTGGAAATGCTCGGTTCATTGAAAATGGTCAATTTAGTGGGAGTGAGGAATCACGAATAGTGGACATTCAAGAGCATACTAATAGTGCTTCTACATGTAATGTCTCTTCTGAAGTTGTTATCCCTCTTGTTGTATCACAGTCACACAATAAACAGAGATAACAAGTTAATGTTCCAATCCCACAAAATGAGCATATAAATGTTGAGCCAATTGACTATGAGCAAGTCACAAATGAACAAGTCATAAATGAGTAATTGATAGAGGAACCACAAGAAACAACATTAAGAAGGTCTGTAAGGCAGAAAAGACCTATTATTTTGAATGATTATGTGGTTTACTCTGTTGAACATGAATGTGACTTAAGCATTGATGAAGATCCAGTCTCTTTCAGACAAGCCATGGAAAGTAAGAATTGGTTGAATGCTATAAAAGATTAAATGAAATCAATGGATGACCATAAAGTATGGGATCTAGTTGAATTGCCCGAGGGTTCAAAAAAAGTCGGTTGTAAATGGGTCTTTAAGACTAAACACGACTCAAAAGGCAATATTGAAAGGTATAAAGCTAATTAGTCGCCAAAGGTTTCACTTAAAAGGATGACATTGACTACAAAGAGACCTTCTCTCCTGTTTCTAAGAAGGACTCTTTGAGAATTGTTTTAGCTTTGGTGGCTCATTATGATTTAGAGCTTCACCAAATGAATGTAAAGACCGCTTTTCTAAATGGTGACTTAGAAGAGGAAGTTTATATGGACCAACTAGAAGGTTTCACAATAACAGGAAAAGAAAATCTGGTGTGTAAATTTAAGAAATCAATATACGAACTCAAACAAGCTTCTCGACAATGGTATCTAAAATTTAATGATACCATAACTTCATATAGTTTTGTAGAGAACATCGTTGACCGGTGTATATACATAAAGGTTAGTGGGAGTAAGTTTGTTATATTGGTCCTATTATGTTGATGACATTCTTCTTGCTGTTAATGATATTGGTATGTTACATGATGTAAAGAAGTTTCTCTCTAGCAACTTTGAAATGAAAGATATGAATGAGGCATCTTATGTGATAGGAATAGAAATATTCCGTGATAGATCACAAGGATTGTTAAGTTTGTCTCAAAAAGGTTATATTAACAAAGTGTTAGAGAGATTCAAAATGGAAAAATGTTCTCCTAGAATAGTTCCAATTCAAAAAGGGGACAAGTTTAGTCAAATGCAATGTCCCAAGAATGATTTGGAACGAAAGGCCACGGAGTTCATTCCTTATGCGTCAGTTGTTGGGAGTTTGATGTATGCTCAAACTTGTACTCGGCCAGATATCAGTTTTGTTGTTGGAATGTTAGGTCGATATCAAAGTAATCCTGGAATGGATCACTGGAAAGCTGCAAAGAAAGTTCTTAGGTACTTACAAGGTATCAAAGAATACATGCTCATCTACAGAAAGTCAGATCATCTTGAAGTGATTTGTTACTCAGATTCAGATTATGCTAGATGTGTGGATTCAAGAAAATCCACATTTGGGTATGTTTATCTATTAGGTGGAGGAGCAATTTCTTGGAAAAGTGCAAAACAATCAGTCATTGCTACTTCCACCATGGAGGCTGAATTCGTGGCATGGTTTGAGGCCACGATTCATGCTTTGTGGTTACGGAACTAGGTATCGAGGCTTGACATTATTGACAGTATTGCTAGGCCGATAAGGATTTATTGTAATAATTCTGCAGTCGTCTTCTTCTCTAAAAATGACAAGTACTCAAAGGGTGCTAAACACATGGATTTGGAATACTTGTCGGTCAAAGAAGAAGTGCAGAAACATAGAGTGTTGATTGAGCATATTGGTACGGATTTGATGATAGCAGATCCGTTAACTAAAGGACTACCGCCCAAAACTTTTATTTGCCATGTTGAAAGTATGAGCATTATGGATAAGTCAATATTAGCATGACGATGTTATCTATCTATATGGATATGTATAGTTATATGCTTGTACTATCATGACACTTGCGAATTCAATTAAAGTTATGTTTCTCTTTATTCTATTGTTATCCACATTAAGTTATATACATGTATTATTAATTGTGGTAACATATTATATCTCTTTTAGAGACATGAAAGTTATAAGATTGATTAAAATTATGTTGAGTTGTTTTGATTATGTGATACATGGAAGGAATCTTGTCGTTCATGACTTTTGCCTGCCATGATCCGATCATTTAAATTCATATAAGGATGATGACTTGATAATTCTAATGAATGGTGCAAACTTAAAGTTTCGTTTTAGATCTTCAAGTCATCACATGAACCAAGTGGGAGAATGTTAAATTATATTAATATTTAACATTGGTTCATGTAATTTAAAGTATAACTTTGAATTAAAGATTCTAATGTGATGATTATTAGAATATAAGGTATTAAAGTTATAGGTATTATTTTAGAGTTATTAAAATTGATCCCTCTCTTCTCACTTCAAAAAGGGCTTTTTGGTATTTTATTAAAGTTAATTAAAATATCATAAAAAAGGAAAAGTTTTAACTACTGTTGACAAGCGGTTAAGTTTCTGAAAAGAAAAAGAGAGAACATAACGTTCTCAAAAAAGGAAAGAAACTGTGACTTTGACAGAGAAAAACATCCTTGACAATTACTATATCATCAAGAAATCATTAAAGAAGACTAAGAGAAGGGAGAACAATTGACAGGAAGAACTATACAATAGATCCAGGTAAGTTCTGCGTATGTGAGAATAGTGAATATCATTAAAATTCAAGATCCTGTTGTGTTAATTTTCATTCAATTGAAAAATTAAAGAATTGTTTTGCATTGTCGTCTTCCTCAGATGCGTAGACCACCAACCTTGCAGCCTCCATCGTCGTGAATATGGCGCCATAACCACCATGCTTGCAAGCTAATTCCTCCATGCGAACCGAATAAACCCATTCGAACCGAGCTTTAACGTCGACAACCATGGAACCGAATACACAAGAGGGTTGGGTAACCGAATACAACTTCCCCTCTTCGTATTCATACTACTGGAACTGAATACCAGTCATTGGAACCGAATACAGCTTCAGTTCTCCTACTTCATATGAGTGGAATTGGATACTCCTCAAGTGGAATCGAATACAGCTTCATGTTGTTTTTCTTCATGGCGCTCGAACCGAATACAGGTTCTCTTGGAACCGGATACGAGTCCTCTTTATCACAAAAGCAGTAGCTTGTTCTTATTGTAAACATGCAATACAATTACAACCCAATTAAGTATCAAAGTTCATTTGGGAATTATTTTGAGTTATAAGGGCATTTAAAAGAATTTGCTTTCCATCCCTCCAAATCTCACCACATCCATGGGTGAGTGAACAGTACAAGCATCCCACATTTCGACACAAATTCATTATCGTGAATTGTTGCATTTTTTCTCAAGCAAACACAAAACACAACTTCATTCCTCGCTCGCAAATCTGTGTGAACAGTTAAATCACTTCAAACGAACACAATATTAGCTTTCTCTTCTTTGAAAGTCTCTGTATTTCTTTCAAGTTTCTGTGTTTTTTTTTTTGTTTCCTTCAATGTCTTGAGTGTTTTGTTTACGTCTGTTTTGTCTATTTAAAAAAAAAAAGTATATAAATAGAGAGGTTCAAATCATCTGTTCATTCTTGAATTTCTCATTTACTATGTTTAGGATTCCATATTCTGGATTTATGTTTGTGTTTGAGTTTATTGAGTTTTGGCTCGTGTTATTCGGTTTAACTTGTATTATGAGTCTTTAAATTTTGAAATCTTATACGTATCGTGTGATTTGTTTTAATTGTCAGTTAATTTGAGTTTTAGTCGGTTGAATTTAAATTTTTTGTGATTCAAAATGAATTTCTGCATTGAGTAAACTCTGTCCACCAAAAGAGTCATTAATTCAATTGAAAAGATATTGGTGATAGATTTTAATAGCAGCATTGATATGCCAATTATTGTTGATCTGTGCTTAGTTCTAAGTTGAAAATTTCAGTATGTTTTGTTTATTTTTAGTTGTTTTCATCACTGCGGAATTTCAGTATTAAACTATGTATACTACACTGCTTCTATTTTTATATAAATAGTCTATTGGAAAATACAGTCTAAAAAAAGAGGCAAAAGAGTAAAAATATTGGAAATTATTTAGTTTGTGAAACCATACATAATACATAAATATTGATGTACATAAACTAGATTAACTATTATTGGTTTTATTTAGCATATCACACTAAACTATTAGATCCAGTAGAACAAAAATATATTATATAAAAAATTCTCACAACTCATAGCATCTCACCAATGTCAATAACGTCATTAAATTTATAATATTTTGTTCTTTATTTTTGCTTAATATTGACCGATTTGTTATATTAAATAAAAAATATATTTTATAAAGAATAAAATTAGTTTCTTTCAGTTTCAATAAATTAAAATCAAAATTTTAAAACTTTACAATGTCAAATCAAACTTCAAATTTCGTACAACTGGAAAAAAAACAAAGCTTGATGTTGACAACGCTCTTTTCTCCAACTTCAATATTATAATGGTTGATGTGATAATTTTAGTAAAAAAATTTACATAATCTATTTAGAAGCATATCTTTGTTATTTTCTTATCAATATATATATAAAGAAAACAAATATATCTTAAATTTTAGAACTTCATGTTAAATTCAAATTTTTTTAAAATACAATTTAATGTAAAATTTGTGATTATATGTTACCACCAGAAAACTTGACAAGACATAACACAATCACACGTTTTTACCTAATCAATAAGAATTTTCCTTTATTTTTGACCAAACTAAATTTAAACGAATTTTTGAAGGATAAAAGAACCCTTTGAAAAACCAACACACTCATTGCAAAAATGATAGGAATTTAGGTTGCAATGGCCTATTGGATGAAATGCTGCTATTTATGATTCCAATGATAGAAAAAATAAATCATGAAAAGGCAACACAAACTGAACCATCATCACCAATTAGTTATCAGTAATACATCACACTTGTTACCATTTTTTATATATGGCATTATATTTATAATTAAAAAAAATGTAAATACATATCATTAAATATCATGTTTATAATAATTTTAAAAGAGATTAATACTTTTCATTTCCAAATTCGATAAACTAAGAATGACTGAAAGAATAAAAAATAGAGAAAACAAAGAGTTGATGAGAAAATGAAGGAAAATTCATAAAAAACATAGAGGTGACAGAACACTGACAGAGGAAGATGATACTAATGCTTAGCCTTCCAAAACTATTATGGATTTAGATGTTACAAACAACAACTCAAACCATAATAGAAAAACATACAAAGAGTTTTGATAACATATCTTGTAAATGAAACCTGAATCTACACAGTCCAAATTACAAAACCAAACCTATTGATACTCATTTGAGACAGTCAACAACATATCCAAAAAGACTGTCTCTCTCTCTCAAACTAGCAACCACATACAACTGGTTAACAAATTATGAACAGGTTTCCATTGTAGAAATTCTAACATTAGAACAATTTATCGGTCAAGCCAAAACATAGAACATACCAAACAACCAAAGTTAACTAAGTGTTTGATATCTCATCAATGATATCCGAAATGACCTTGTCCATGTCTAGATCCCTCATTGGTTTAAATGGTCGCTTCATGTCCTGAAACAAAATATAGTTTCAGATGACAACAAAATTGGAGTTCTGTTTTCCTTTTCAAAATCATCTCCAGCAGAAGAAATACATCTTCAGTTCATCAGTTTTATATCAGAATAACTTCAATTCAACTCAGATAATTAACAATTCAGCACAATGATTCCAAATATAGTTCATTATTACCAAGAGACTGATGAACTTCTTGCCACCTTCTTGCCGTATTTCAAAGCAACCTCTTCTTGGCTTTTCATTGAATAAAAAACGAGAGAAGAAATAATCAGATCAAATTGTCTATAACCGAACTTAGAGAAGAAAGATTCTAAAATTAAATATCATATGAAATTCAGTAATCATTGTGTGTTCAGAACTCAGAAGTCTTAAACAGTATTGAATGTATCTGCACAAAACAATAGTGCATTTTCTAACTCAGCTTTGAAACAATCCTAAACAGTATATATAGTATACACAATGAACAATATTCCGTTTTGCTTAATTGAGGTTTTCAAAAACAGTTCATGACCACAATTTCATTCACAAAATCACAGTCAATGGGGTTTTCACGATTGCAGCTGCATAAGCTGTTGGTATCTACAAGTTTTCTCAACATCAAGGATCAGAACAAAATCTAACACATATTTTGAAAACCTTACCTAAACAAAGTTACACTTGATTAGTGGGTAGAAAGAAAGACTATTGAATAAAACACCACATATTTTGAACTATCATAGTATATATACCTTTTCAGGGTTCAGTATCACATTGACTCCACAATCCGCTTTCTCCAGACGTTCTTTCACCAGATTGGCCCTCATCTTGAACTGATTACATTGCTTACTAAAAATAACAAATAACAACAAACAACGCATTATATAGAAAGTGTCGATAACACAAACACACAAAAGGCAAGATCTTTGGCCTCAGCAAATGAATCAAGTAACAACAACAAAAACAAATACCCATCAACAACCTACAAGTCTTCACCAATAAATACATGAAATGATATTGAAGAGAAAATGCAACAAATAACATATCATATAAACATTTTCAGACCAAATAATACAATCATAACAGCAAAAATTTCTGAAAACATTTAACCAAGTTATTCAACTAATGGAAACAACTAACTCTTATTTTCCTCTTATGTATTTCCGTTAACCCAAAAAAACTATTAACTAAGTTGTTATTTTGAAAAACTTAAAGAACCTTTTTCCTAAATAACAAAATTTTGATTAAGTTATTTCAAATAATACACATAGATAAAAGCACACACAGCCACACAATACAAAAAGAAGCATTTCTATTTTACCCATGAACCAAAAAGAAAAGAGGGAGAAAGGGACGAACCAGTGCTCAACAACGATAGTCTTGCTGGAAGCCTCTTCTTCATCTTCTTCTATTTCTTCCTCTTTGTCTGCTTTGACCGAAGCACTTACTTCTTTCTCGTTCTTCTTCTTCCTACCGCCACTGCTGGCCTTTGCCTTCTTGGCCTTCTTGACTTTCTTCTCTTCCGGAGGAGGGTTGGAGATGGCCAAGGCGGAGCGCTTGGCTGCCGCACGAGTGACTCTCACCGGAGCCGCCGCATCCGGCGCCTGTTGGGCGGGTTTGCGTTTGGCTGGTGGCATTGTGATAGAGAGAGAAAAGAGAAGAAAGAAGAAAAAGGAAGGGTTAGTTTCCTATGATAAGTGAAGCAGTCGTTACCTGTCTTTGAAGGGGATTTTATAGGAGCCTTAGCTACCACAATCTTTTCCTTTTCACTTTTCACTACTCAAAACCTTTCTTAGTATAATTTCTTTTTATCAAATTATTTCCTGAATTTTAGAATGTATTATTATAACAAAACAAGACTTCTTTTAACTAAATTATCTTTATAATCATACTTTTTTATTTTTATTTTATTGAATTACTTGAAAATATTAAGTCAGTTTATTATTATTATTATTATTATTATTATTATTATTATTATTATTATTATTATTATTATTATTCACATAAAAAAAACTTAACCTAATTTAATAAACACAATAAACTTTGTTTTAAGAAGAAATTATAGATGGAGAAATCGTCCCAATGATTCTAATTAAATTAAATTGAAATCATATAAATTATGTACAAATTAGCACAAATTTTTTGTAACGGCATTGTGGTAATTGTATTTTGACACACTTTTGGTAATTACTTTTTAATAAATAATTCTTCTGACAAAAGTTTTACTATTATTATAGTATATTAGTGTGAAATAAACATGTTATAATTATGAATGAAAAATGGTTAAATTTTATAATTACTTATTACATTTATTATTTTATTTTGGCTTGATTTAGAAGGAGAAAATAAATTTTGACAACTTTAAACCTTAAATGAAAATCTCTTTTCCATAAGAGAAAGGGTATCTTAAACTATGATTTATAATGAAATAAGGCGATTGCTTTTGTTATTTATAATTTTATATATTAGTGTCATCATTGATGTTTTTCAATACAGAAATCTCAAAAGTGTTATTTACTATCTTTATCTTCACATTTAGATCAATTTAGAACAAATCAATCATAAAAGTATAAATTAAAAATATTTTTCAAGAATTTTGTTAATATAGAAGTTTGTGTCAAAATACAATGACATTACAAAGAAATCATTAATAAACACAACGACGTTACAAATAAAGTATTAATAAATACAATAAACTGTTTAAAAAACAAGTTATAAAGGGAGAAATCATTAAAGATATTCATTATTCTAGTTAAATTAAATGGAAATTATATAAATTATGTCCGACTTTTAAATATGGAGTCAAATTATGTTTAAGTGCAACTAATTTTATTATTTATTTATTTTTGTAAAAGTAAAATAGTTTGGTCTATGTAAAATTCGTGACTAGCACAAATATTTTATAATGACAATGTATTGTAGTCATTGCATTTTGACATAACTTCGGTATTTTTTTCCACTGAATAATTCTCTTGACAAAAGTTCTACGAAGTATTTGTTAAGGAGTGGATTTTAAATCTAACTCAACTTTACAAAATCGGCTTGTAAGGTGAGGTTTGCACTCCACTTATATATTATAAATTGGTCTTATCTCTAGTCGATGTGAGACTTCCAACACATCTCCTTCACGTTGAGATATAGACATACCAAGCGTGAGAGTAGATATTAATGGGCAGTCTGATAACGGCCCGATAACAGGTGAAACAGAATGTGCCCAAGTAGATCTCGCTAGAGTATGCTCTAATCATGTCTCTGATACCATGTAAAGATGTTTAAAAAATGATTCTGATGTACTATTTCTAAAGGTATAGTAAAGGAATGACAGGTGCACAAATTTGCACAAATTATAATAATATCTAAATTATAACTAACACAATATTTAATTATCTAATATTCGTTAATAGAATATTTGATATATCTTAACAATATTAGTATAGTATATTTGTGTCAAATAAAACTAAGAGTTCCATCTTTGACATGTATCATAATTATGAATGAAAAATTGTCAAATCTTATAATCATTCATCACACTTGTTATCTCATTTTGGCTTGATTTAAAAGGACAAAATAAACTTTAACAACTTGAAACCTCAAATGGAAATCCTCTTCCATAAGAGAAAGACTATCTTACAACTTAAACTTTGGTTTCTAATGAAGTAAGTCAATTGTTTTTATTATTTATGATTTTATATGTTAGAATCATCATGAGTGTTTTTCACTACAGAATCATCTAGAGTGTTATTCACTATCTTTATCTCCACATTTAAGTTAATTATGTGCAAATCAACCACAAAAGCATAAATTAAAAATTACTTCTCAAGAAATTTGTTCACATAGAAGTTTGTGTCAAAATACAATGACTCATACATTGTCGTTACAAAGAAGTAATTAATAAACACAATAAACTTTGTTTTAAGAGCAAGTTATAAACAGAAAAGTCGTCAAAAGTATTCATGATTCTAGGTAGATTAAATTGAAGTCATGCAAACTGTGTATCACTTTTGTATATGGAATAAAACAATTTTTTTAAGTGCAATCAATTGTTTTAGGATCATCACGAGTATTTTTCACTATAGGATTATCAAGAGTGTTAGTAACTGTCTTTATCTCCACATTTAAGTTAACTGTGTGTAAATCAACCATAAAAGCATAAATTAAAAATTGTTTTTCAAAAATTTTGTTAGTATAGAAGTTTGTGTCAAAATACAATGACTCATTACATTGTTATTACAAAAAAGTCGTATTAATCTTTTAACAATTTCTATACTTGAATGAGAAAAATAATAATAGAACTATGAAGTGGTGTTATTATATAACGATATTACTTTTTCAAGAATTTTGCTATTATAAAAGTTTATGTCAAAATACAATGACTCATTGCATTGTTGTTACAAATAAGTTGTATTAATCTTTAAACAATTTCTACATTTGAATAAGAAATAAAATAATAAAACTATAAAATCATGTTATTATGTAACGACTTTACCCTTATATACAAAAGTTGTGTATAAGTAAAATGATTTCAACTCAATTTAAAAATGAAATTATATATAATTGAGACGATTTTTTTATTATTAATAATGTCTATTTGACACAACTTATCTTTAAGTAAAATCTTTGTAAAAAGTTACACCACTTTTATAATTTTAAACATTAATTACACTGCATTCATAAAAAACACTCACAATACAAATTAAGTGGTTAGATTAGACATATATGAATATTGTTTAAAACATATTTGGTGTAAAAGACATACACAAAATATCTTTTACTAAATTATTATTAAAATATTTAATGATTTTATTTATATGTTTAAATGTTGTATATATATTTTTTAATTATATTATTTTATTTAAATAAGTAAAATGACTCTTGATCAAATTTAATTTTTTTTATTTCTTAATTTAAATTTGTGATTTATTAATTTTTTTAAAATTTTTATTGTGTATAATTTTCATGTGTAATTAAATATTTATTATTTTAATTATAATATCATCTTAGTAATTGCATAAAAAAATAAAAAATAATCCAAAAAATATTTAAAATAGATAAATAATCACATGTGTTTATAAAATTAAAAATAATAAGAAATATATTCAAATACGATAAAGAAAATTAAAATTTAAATAAACTACAAATTTGACGTTAAGACAAGAAGGTTATAATTATCAGTTTAAAATTCCTAAATTAAGTCATTTTAAAGTCCTTAATAGTTAAATTAGTTTACAAATCAATTAATTGATTCAATAACTACCTTTTATTGACATTTATATAAGTTATTTTTCAATGTTATCTTGAAAATAAACAAATACCTAATTTTGCAAGACAAAGAAAAATAATTAGTTTTAATTAATAATAACGTAACTATAGTTTAATTCCTCAATTATTATTACAATATTACATTATAATTATATTTCTTCATATTATTCTTCCTAAAGACACTGCTTAATAATTTTACATATGTATTAATTAAAATAACTGTATTAACTGTATTTGAGTACAAAGCCAACAAATATATAAATGTTTGAGTTATTTGTAAGATACTATTATATCATTGATTTCAATTATGAATTAATTGTTTAAATCTTCTCATTGTGTACTAAAACTGGTTGTTTATATCACAGACATTTTAAGTCTGAATAGATTTTATTCCTTTGTAACCGTTGTAGTTTTTCTCAACAAATATATAATTTTTTAATAATATAATTTTAAATTATTTATCTATTATATTTTTTCAATTTTCTCTTTGATGCTCACTTATATGCTGTATAGTTTTCTTTCCAATATTATAGTCAATTTTTATATTTATTAAATTCAATAGTATAATTAAAAGAATAACATTATTAAAAAAACAAATAAAAGTGAACAATTTTTTTAAATACAAACAATTAAAATTAAAGAAAAGAAATTAAATTAAAACTTGACAATGCTGTGTAGAATTCAAAATAAAAAAGAAAAAAAAGAAAAGAATATGGTATAACATTTATTTGTATGTATTGATTTCTGTGATTTTCCCGCGTGCGGGTTTTAAAGGAACGGTGCGGATGAATTGTGAGTGAGATGGACTGTGACGATGAAAAGTGGAAAATTTATTTTTACAGTAACTGCACGGTTGTCCAACGGAAAAGTAGGTTAAGTTCACAAAATTGAGTATCGGAAAAGAATAATTTCAAATTTATTATTTATCTGACTTTGAAATTACTTTATCGGTATTTGAATTTAAATTAAAACATCATGCATATTTAAATAGGAATAATTTGAAGGATTTATATGAATTTATATGCACCCAGTAACCATTTTAAGTGTTCCTGTTCAAATGTTTAATAATTTTACTAATTTATAATATTTTTGAAATATATTAAAAGTTGTTCCTTCATCTCACTTATATGTTTAAGCTAAATAAATCTTAGATTTAATTATCTTTTTAGTTTTTCATTTATGCATAAACATCTGTCTTTTTATTATTTGTTAGTTCCATTAGATTTTTATTTATGTAAAATTGATTCAATTGTATCATTGTTGTCAATTTGAATGAACAATGTTAAGATTGCATTCACGTGACATGTTGATTTTGCAAATGTGAATATGTGACAAAAATATGTCGTATTACATTGTATAATACATTTTACTTGGTGCCATTACATGATATTTTGTTATTTTAAGTTTTAAAAAACTAAAATATAATTAAAAAACATGTGCTAAATTAGGAATTATTTAGGGATTTTTTGCACAGAATGTTCATTGTGCGAAAGTAGCGAAAGTAGGGTTTGAGTGAGTTATTTCTTTTCGTTCCAAATTGGGGTTCATTCAATCAAATTACGTATCCATCAACAACATTAGGGTTTCCTTTGAGGATTTTATCGTCATCTATCAGTAGAATCGCCAAGTTCTTCGAGGTGAATCACGTAGAAGGTTAGTAAATACAATTTCGAGTTTATTATTGGATGATATTGTCATTTTATGCGTTTTCATTTTGCAAACGTTAATATAGGGGTTATCCCACAATGTTGAAGGTTGAATTATGTTTCCTTGTTGATTTCAATGTGGTCCCCCATGTTTAAAGTGTTGTTGGAGTATCTCTTTCAATGCATTCTACTTTAAATTTATTTATTTTTTGTTGTCGTAGTTATATTATTATTTTATAGGCTAAATATTTTTATATTGTTATACGTGATGGAGGGTGATTTTGAAGTTGTTTTCCACCACAGAGGAAAGTTCTTAAATGATGGAAAACTAAAGTATGAGGGGGAAACTTCAACATTATCTTTTGACCCAAACATGTGGAGCTACTTCCTTGTAGTAAGTGTAGTGAAAAGGCTAGAATATGAGGTTTTAAAGAGTTGTGGTACTGTGTAGAAGGGGGTTCTGTCTTAGATAACAGGTTGGAGCCATTGTGTGAAGACGCTGGAGCCATGCACATGGTTAACTTAGCTAGGCTAAATGGTCAGGTTCATCTATTTGTGGTTCACATAGTGTTTGAACCTGAGGTGATACAATTGCTAGAATATGTTCCTAATAATACACTTGAAGTAGAAGTTGAAGTTGTGTTTCCAGATAGTGGTTAGGTATAGGTGATGGTAAATGTCAACATGAGAGTGAAATACAATTTGAGGTGCCTAACATGGAAGGTCAGAAAGGTGAATGTGATGGTGATGATGAAGGTAAGAGTGAAATACAGGGTCGGGTGGGTGACTGTGAAGAAAATGCTTTTGTCTTAGAAGAAAGAAGTGAAGGTGATGATGTTGTTGAAGGTGAAATTGAAACACATGTTGAGGTGGCTGAATGTGAAGGAGATGTTGGTGATACACAAGATATGAGTGATTATTGTTGATAAGGGGAGCAATATGAGTGTTGAATGTGACACCTGGGCACTGACGAGGGCGGGGGTGATCGTCGGTGCAAGAGGCACGGACAAGGAGCAGCTCTTGGCAGGCTTCGAGTAGAAGGGGCACATGGACGAATCGAACATACACCGGAATGAGAGGGATTTAGAGACTGTATAGGTATGGGACTATACGGTTGAAGGATAACTTAAAGGAATTAATTTGGCTACTCATATCAACAAATGCATTTTCTTTTCGCTAGCCTAACCCATAAGAACTCCATGCTTAAGCGTGCTTAGCTTGGAGTAATTTAGGGATGGGTGACCTTCTAAGAAGTTTTCCCAGAAAATGTGCGAGTAAGGACAAAGCACATTGAAAGCCTTGTGTTGATTTGTGGGGGCAGTCAATATTCCCTGAGAGTTGTCGGGGCGTTACATTGAACCCAATCCTTGACTTGTTTGGTTTTTGATGATGACAACACATTGATTGTAACAACACATACATGTTTTCATGACACAACAAAAATGTGTAGTTGTGATTGATACGTATGTTTCTATGTAAATGTTTTTTTATGATTAATACAAATGATGACATGTTGTTTAGTCTGCATACTTCTGTGATCATAATTGTGCTTATATATACTGTATGCATACTAAATGTTTTTGTGTGATAAAACCATTAGCATAAAGCAACTCTATATGAAATAATCGATTACAGTGACGTTGTAATCAATTAAGTTCATTAGATAGCTTATGTTTTAAACTATGGCAAAACAAGTTTTAATCGATTACATTAAGTGTAAAATCGATTAAAACTCGTGTCTTTGTAAACATCTTTTTGAAATGTACTATGATGAGTTTTGAAGAGAAAGAGTTTTCAAAATTTGTTTAAGTGTATAACTTAACCGATTACACTGTTTATGTAATCAATTAAGTCTTTATTCTTTGAAAATTGTTTTCAAGCTAAGTCATAACAGTGTTAACGGTCATATTTTCAAATATGTTGATTAGCATTTATTGCAAATCGATTACATAAAAGGTGCATTCAATTAGAATTGTGTTAGTTGTAATTCTGTTACATCTATTACTAATGTAACCGATTACATTACTAACGTAATCGATTGATTTGCACATACAACCATTGAAGACTTGTGTCTTCTTCATGCTCTTAAAGAGAATATCCAGACTGACTGGGCTGTTGCCATACCTGAAAATATGCTTAAAACTACAAGACTTGAATCTGCAAGTTTATCCTATCCAGTATTCATCTCCAAGGTGTTGCTTCATTATGGTGTGGAATGTATAAATGAATCCTGTGAGTCATATGGGAAGAACAATCTTATTGAAAAAACTGCACTGCATCACATGGGTCTACAACATGGTCAAGATGGATGGCTCTTAAAGATGAATATGCGGCTGAAGAGGAAGAAGTTGTTGGATCCTTATCTACACCCTTCAGACCTCATTCTGAATTTGAAAAGCACGTGGTTAGACAAATGCATTCTCTAACCATTCTTTGTCAATCTATTAATCAAGATGTAACTGCTATCAAAGGAAAGCTGCAAATTGATGAATCTGATGGTGATAGTGAAGAGAATGAGCAGGAGGAAGAGGATGAAGAGGAGAGTGAAGCAGACGAGAGTGGTGATGACATACTAGTAAGGGATATAGTTTAAAATCTATCTCTTATTCTGTTATTGATGTCTTTTATCTGTCTTTCTATGATTAAATGTAATATTGGTTGTTAAGGCATTTTTCTTTTGGTTCCTACTTGTAATCGCTTTGTTAATATCAATGAATGAAATGAAGTTGTTTTGAATTTCAATTTACTGATTAATTTGAATTTGATTGAATGCGTATGCTGAATGTGTTGTATGAATGTAAACTGTGTCATTCATTATTGCACGTCTCTTTTACATATTCATACTCAGTTTATGATTCTGTTTGTTTTCACAATTATGCTTTATATCTGGACTAACCCTCAACAAAGTTGAGAAGAAAGTTTTATGTAGGTCTGATACTGTACACGAACTTATTGATTTGTCTAAGATGGATTTTTTTCAGTACCCCACTGAATTTAATCGATCGAAGAAGAAGTATAATCGATTACGCATAGCGAATGTGGTTTGAGTCTCTATACTGTTAAATCATATACTCTATTACATTCATATTGATCTCTCATGTGTTCATTCATTCTAAATCTCATTGTTTTTTATCTGCTGTGAATCTTTTTATGCTTTAAGAATGGTAACACTAAAATGTATTGGCTTCAAGCAATATTTGCATTACTCTGATTTCTGTCATATCATTTGATACATGCTTAAAACTAGTTCTATGATATATGCTCTGATACATCTTTATCATGTTCCTCTGATATTGAACTGTGTGTTTGAAATATTTTGGAAATACTGCACATTGATAGGGGGAGCTTCATTATCTGATACTTATTTGTCCACATGCAAAAGGGGGAGAAATTTTAGAAATTCTAAATTCCTTTTTTGGTAATGCCCAAATGGGGAGAGATAGTTGAAATTGTTTGTTAATACTGATTGGATTAACAAGAGAGATAAATGACATATTTGTGACTATGTGTCTCAATATAACTGTTTGATACAATTTTTGGTTATGCATTGTACATCATGGTTGTTTTATATATCATTGTTGTGCATAATCAAAAAAGGGGGAGATTGTTGATAGGAGGAGCAATATGAGTGTTGAACCTAATCCCTGATGTTTCTGGTTTTTTATGATGACAACACATTGATTTAACAACACATACATGTTTTCATGACACAACAAAAATGTGTATTTGTGATTGATACATATGTTGCTATGTAAATGTTTCTTGATGATTAATACATGTGATGACATGTTGTTTGGTATGCATACTTATGTGATCATAATTGTGCTTATATCTATTGTATGCATACTAATTTTTTTTTGTGTGATAAAACCACTAGCACAAAGCAACTCTGTAAGAAATAATCTATTACAGTGATGTTGTAATCAATTAAATTCATCTGATAACTTATGCTTTAAACTGTGGCAAAACAACAGTTTTAACCGATTACATTAAGTGTAAAATCGATTAAAACTCATGTTTTTGCAAACATATTTTTGAAATGTACTGTGATGAGTTTTGAAGAGAAAAATTTTTCAAAATTTGTTTAAGTGTATAGATTAATCGATTACACTGTTTATGTAATCAATTAAGTTTGTTATTCTTTAAAAACTATTTTCAAGCTAAGTCATAACAATGTTAACGGTCATATTTTAAATATGTTGACTAACATTTATTGCAAATCGATTACATTAAATGTGCATTCAATTAGAATTGTGTTAGTTGTAATTATGTTACATCTGTTACTAATGTAACCGATTACATTACTAACGTAATCAATTGATTTGCATCTGTCATGAGAAAAACTATAAATTGACACATTGCACACAACTCTTAAGACTTTTGATCATTCTAAACATTCATATATGATATTTTGTGATTTGAGAAAATAGTTACAAGTGTGCTAAGACGTTCTTAGAAACAAGATTCATAGAAGTTATTTATCTTGAAGAACTGGTTTGGGATTTCACTACTGATAAACTACTGCACTATTGAGGTGTACTCTTGACTAATCAGACGTCATTTTCTACAATCTCGGATTGTGTTGTTCCCTGTGCATGCGGCCAGGAAGAAAAGCGAGGAGTTCTTGGTACTTTGAGAGGTGTTCTCAAAGGGTGCTGCAGTAAAAACATGTGGTTTTTTATGCTGGTGTTGTCTTTCTATACTTGATTGTTGAGTGGAGAGGTGTTTCTATTTTGAGAGAGTTATTTGTAAAACCTTTGGTGTAAAACTCATATCATTATAGTGAAAGAGCCTTCAATCTAAGGTTGATTGGAAGGAAAACTGGATGTAGGCATTGAGACCGAACCAATATAAATCCTCTGTTTGTATTTCTTTCCTTATCTTTTTTTTTACTTTCATTGCATGCGCTTATTGCTTAAATTTCAAGAAAGATTAAAGATCATTCAAAGTTTGTGAAAATATTTAAAAAGCATTTATTTTTATTTATCACCAATTCACCCTTCCTCTTGGTGTTGAGAAACAATGCACTTCTTTTCTTACAATTATGAATGTACATCAATTGTAAAGGAGGAATTTGATGTTGGTAGTTGGAGTTTAAGTGGTGATGATGACAATGTTGATGTTAATAGTCGGTGTGTGGAAGGGCTAGTTCATATAAATGTTGAGTGTGATATAGAAGAGGAGATGGAGATTGGTGTTGATGGAAACCTAATCAAGGAAGCCATTCAAAGAAATAGCAACTCAAGCTAAGGCTAAGAAAGGGAAGTTAAAAAAAAAGACTTTCTAAAAATTTCTTGACTTCCTTTCTCTAAAGTCTTAGAAGGATTAACTAAAACATGTTTACTTTGTGTTGTAGGGCCTAAAATAAAGCTTGGAGATTATGAGGAGCTTGAAACAACAAAGGGCCCAAAAGCATTTTGTAAGAAACTTGCGGACAAAACAGTTGCAGCATGGAATGTGCGCCCAGCCAAAACCCCAAAAATAGCCCAGCGAGGTGCTCCTCCATGTGACTGGCTGACGTGGACAACAAGCATGGAACGTGCTTCAGCAGCGTGGGAATTACTTCCTCCAATTGAAAACTGAATGCAATGGTTTTAGGAGTGAAAATGGGATCAGATTAGGGGCACCTCTCATTTATAAATAGAAGGGCCAATACATTGTAAAAGACACTTTTGAGCTTTGAATGTTATGCTGCAAAAATTATTTTCCAGCCACTCTGCTCTTAAGTCACCTTGGGTTTCAACTTCTTCTCTCATTCCTCTAGCTTCCTTCCTCTGTAGGAAGGCCTTCTGAGCTGTAAGGCTTCACACATACACCTCTCTTCACCATAAACACTTCAAACACTCCATCACTCATACAATTTCGCTGCACCTTCAACCATTGTTGATCTCTTCCGGTTTGAAGCTTCGTTTCACATGGTTTCAGCTAGAATTGGTCTCCATTAGGTGTGGTATGTGGAAGTTGATGTGCAAAGTGTTCCAGATCAATATGATGGACCATCATGGACTCAGATGTTAGATAGTGATTTTCATGATGGCATAAGTAGTGATGATGATAGAGGTTTGTCTGATGATGATTGGCAATTTGAAGAATTACTTAGTGTAGTAGAAAGTGATGAACAACATGATGAGGAAGAGGGTTATGGAAAGTTCGATACATTTTCCATGCCAAAAACTATGGTTGATTTTAAATAGGATTTGGGGACATACTTTGTTGAGAAGCAAGATTCTTTTGATGTTATAAAAACCTATTCACTAGAAAATGACAGAAATATCAAATTTCTTAAAAATGATAAGAAGAGAATGAGGCTAAAATGTATAGGTGCAAAAGGAAAATGTTCGTAGATTGCATATTGTACTTATATGGATGCAATTCATAAGTGGCAACTAAGGATTATTGTTGACAACCACACTTGTAGTAGAAAACACAAACTAAGATTACTTAATGCGAAGTGGTTGAGTAAGAAGTTGGAGAAAACCGTGAAAGAAAATCCAAAAGTAAGTGGAGTGAAAATTCGTGAGAAGATCAATATAAAATGGAACGTAGGTATATTTAGGTGCATCGCTTACAGGGAAAAAGCCATTGTTTCATACCAGATTGATGGGTCATTCAAACTCCAATATAAAAGGATATATAATTATGCCCATGAGCTGCTAGCTCGTAATCCAAGATCCATAGTGAAGGTGAAAGTTGAAGAGAATGAGGGTGGACCAATTTTCAAGAGGGTTTATGCTTGTCTCAAGGCATACAAGGATAATTTTGTCTCATGCAGGCCAATCAATTGGCTGAATGGAGCTTTCTTGAAGGGGAAATATGATAAGGAGTTGTTAGCTATTGTTGGTAGATACACTAATAACCAAATGTTACATGTTGCATATGTCATGGTGGAGGTGGTGAACAAGGATATATGGAGATGGTTTCTGGAACTTTTGGTTAAAGACCTTGGTGGGGCTCCAGTATGTTCATCATTTACCTCTTTGCCGTGAAAGAAAGACCATGGTTTGTTGACATAGCAAACTACAAGGCTGTTAGAGTCATTCCACCTTAATTTAATTAGCATCAAAGAAAAAAGCTACACAAAGATGCTAGGCAGTTTGTGTGGGATGATCTATATCTATTTAAAATATGTACAGATGGACTAATGAGAAGATGCATATTTGGAGATGAAGGGAGAGATATCCTATGACACTGCCACAACTCACCATATGGAGGCCATTTCAGTGGAGAAAGGATTGTTGCAAATGTCCTACAACCAAGTTTCTTTGTAGCTTTCACTGTTTAAAGATGTTTTTGATCATTGCAAAAGTTATGACAATTTCTAAAGAACAGGAAATATCTCAAAGAGGCATAAGATGCCTTTGCAAAACATAATTGAAGTCGAATTATTTTATTGTTGGGGCATGGATTTCATTGGTCCTTTTCCTAAGTCTAATTCGAGAGAATACATTCTAGTGGTTGTAAATTATGTGTCAAAATGGGTGGAAGCAATTGCAGTTCACACAAGCTGACTTAAGGACGACGATTAACTTCCTTAGAAATAACTTTTTTGCAGATTTGGCACACCAAGAGTGTTAATCAGTGATGGAGGTAGTCACTTATGTAATCAACAACTGAGATGTGTGCTTGAGCACTACAATGTTAGATATATAGTAGCCACAACTTACTATCCACGGACCATTGGCTAAGCTAAGGTATCCAACAAAGAGATGAAGAGAATTCTAGAGAAAATTGTCTTAATCTCTAAAAGAAATTAAGCATTTAAGTTGGACGATACTCTGTAGGAATACAAAATTGCATTCAAAACTTCCATAGGCTTGACACCGTTCTAAGTGATCTATGAAAAAACTTGTCATATGCCTGTAGAGTTGGAACACAAAGCTTGGTGGGCACTCAAGAATCTTAACTTTGATATCAATGTTGCTAGAGAGAAAAGAAAAATACAATTACAAGAGCTTGAAAAGTTAAAAGCGCAAGCATATGATTCCACATGTATCTACACGTCCAAAGTCAAGGCCTATCATGATAAAAAGATATTCAAATGAACATTAGACCTAATCAACTTGTCTTGCTTTACAATTCAAGATTGAGACGGTTCCTAGGAAAATTGAAGTCCAAATGGTATGGACTATTCATAGTTAGAAGTGTGAAAAGTTTTGGAGCAGTTGAGATTGAAGATCCAAAGATTTAAAGGAGATGGATAATAAACGAACAAAGACTAAGGGAGTATTAAGGTGGTGATCCTAGCATATTCACCACCAAAGTCCATCTGAACGAACCATGAGTGAATAAGCGTCAAGTTAAAGACGTTAACAAAAGCTAACAGGAGACTACCCAGTTTTTTTGTGTACTGTTTCATTGCTTTTATTTTGTTGTTTTATTATTCTTAGTTTGATTGACTTTGATTCCTTACATTAATTAGTTATTTTATTAGAATTGTATATTAAGAGGTTTGTTTGTTGTTTTCATTGCATCATAAGAAGAGTATGAAGAACATTAAAAAGTTACAATTCTAGAGAGTTTTGTTAAAACCTCAACTAGAGTTAGTTTTATAAAATCTGTCAAAGGGTAATGGCTCAGTGGACAAATTTGACACTCAAGCCATCATTTGCGGGTAAGTAACAGTAGGTTTTAAAAAATTTAAACTTTAAAATTGTTGGTTGATTGGAAATTGATATTTCAAATCAAATCAAATTAACTTCTTAAAATCATACGCAAAATATAAAGCTTGTAAAACTAAATTTGTTGTGATATATGCACCCACGGTCCAATCAAGAGTGAAACTGCAAAGTAACCAATTGAATGTATGAACAGTGCTCATTTTCAACAATTCATTTTCTTACCAGTCTAGTGTGAACTTCGTACATCAACTTTACATGCCTCACCATTGTCAGTGTTGATAAGCACATGTGACAGTATTATTAATTTGATATGTATTAAACTTGTCAAATACTAATGATGAAACTAAATTTTAAACAAAAAAATTGTCACACAGCATAAATTGCCAATTTCTAAAACCAAAAAAGAGAATTCTTCCAAAATTCTGCGCATAACTGCTAAACCATTCATGAGGTAACATTTAATGCATGACTGCAGAAAATTTGTAGATGCAATAACAGTCATAGGTGACAGTTAGCTTCCAGAGTCCGAATCAAAACCCAAACCTTAGCCCACCCTCCCTAGTCTCTATCAAGGATACCAAAACTTATCCGTAAGAGAAATCTATCATGTTTTCAATACTTTAAAAAAAGTACAATAGGAACAGCAAATATCCAACCAGACAAGCTCCGCAGTTCCGTCCAGCCCCAGAGAAAAGCAAATTTTAACCAAATCAGCTTCTTTGCCTTCATAAGAAAATTTTCCAGTTGTCTTAGGAAATTTCTCAAAAACAATTCAATATGTGCAAGACGGTGAGGCTGGGATCACATGGTGTTGATTCACCAAAGAATGATGATAAATATAAATACTTTAGAATATTGTAGAATTAGAGTAGAGTTGGATCAATCTTTCCTGAGTTTCTGGGAAAAACTTCCGGGCAAATAGATAACATGATCGTTTTGAGCCGTTCAATACGCACGGTGTAATCACCACTGTCCTCTGCATGACGCATGACATTGGAAATTAATAATAATTCATTCCTTCTAAGGAAGCAGAAGCAATGTCACACTGCGTGAACGAGTTCTGAACCTAAATTGGATGAAGGAGATTTATACCTTTGCATCACTAGTAAAATGTGGACTTTCATCAATGTACTGCAGTGAATGAAATCATGTCATTAAGTAAAATTCAAGATAAATACTGATCAAGAACCATGCGAAGTAAAAAGTAACTGAAACTAACTAGGTGTGCAAACAAATAATAATGATAAGGGTCGTGAGGGAAATGAAAAGGAACTTTTCATTAAGATCGCTGAAATTACAAGTAAAAACCTATAACGAAAATTATCGGCCCCATCACTCATCCTACTTAAGTCACCTAGAAAATTATGTTGAGTAAATCATATAATTATATACAACCTACTATTTAACAAAGTGAGAATCCCGGAACAAGGAATTCACGTAAGTAAATTTTCCATTTCGTTTTCCTTTTCTATTTCTCCATAACTCTTCAAAGTTATTAGAGTTGCACTTTTTGGACAGCCCAACAGTCCCAATTGCCACTTCTCAATATGAATGCAAAAAAAACAAAATCCATACCCACAAATATTTACGGATTGAAGCTGAATAGCTTAGCCGGGACCCGTTTATTAACTCTTTCGAACCTTTACTATGCATAATTGAAAGTAAAAATATTGTTGGGGCACCTAACAGCGACACTCACGGGAAATAAATAAATAAACAAATAAGTAGAAAGCAAAAATATTCTCGAAGATTCAAATTAACAAAGCAAACACATCTAAAGGGAATGAGTAAAATCTGTCACATACTGCTATGTTTTTCATGACTTGATAAGTAACATCCCGAGCTCTGAATGACCTTGGATGCCATTTTCCTTCAGACCAATCAACATATGTTACTGACCAATTTGCGATTCCACCTGGATCAAGCATCTAAATACCCATGAAGCGAGTTAGCTGGGAGAATAGAGATTCCTATCGTCGTAATTTAAAAGAGAACAGATCGGTACACTGACAGTAAAGAAGGTTGGCAGGTAATGCTCATCAGCGTAGCAATTGCGGTTTCCCTCCATATTTGGCTGGAAAGTTTCAAACACGAACAGTATTTTGTCATTGAAGCCAAAAATGTAAGTGACTCAGTTCAACATGAATAAAATAAAGTTAAATGTCCGATTATCAATCAATTTATCAAGAGAAGCATTTAGTTTAAAAAAACCATTAATACATGCTGCAGCAAGAATACCACTGACAACATATCTGAATAAAAAATTATCACCATCATCTTACTTCAACAAATGGCATTTCTTAATAGAAAACGAAAAACTGTATTTAAATATATGAGAATAAATAAAAATAACAAAAAGAAGGCACGGAGCGAGGAATCAGTATAGTTAATATCTAGATATTAGATATTAACAAGCTACTGATAACTATGTCCAGGAAATCTTTATAATCTTCCAGCAAAACTTAATGCAGAAAAATGCTAATCCAGGGGATTTCTTTCTTAATAAGTTTTTTTGAAAAAATTATTTCTTAAAAACAGTGGACAAAAAAATTGAAAATAACAGTGGGCTATCGTTCAGAAATCATAAGCACATTTACCTACACTAACATTCTTAACAAAGATGATAGGGTCATAGGATTAATACCAAACGGATCAAACAATCCACCCAGTTAGCAAACAAATAAACACAAGAGGTTCTTAACAACATAGTACCCTGCAATGGTGCTTGAATTTTGTAAAATAGAGACTGTCTGCCATAACTATTATAGCATGCTGCCGTTTCATTGAGAACCACTGCATGAGAAACCACAAGATCCAAGTCAGCTGCATGACAGAAAAGTTTTAAATGGTTTCCCAATTCTAAATTTGTAATATAAAAACCATTTTTCATGCATTTTTTTACTATTATGAATGGAAACGCATTTTAGACTACACATGAATGACAAAAGAAAGTGCACTGTGATGTCAAAAACTTCTGCCAGGTATGAATACACTGCATGTCAAAAACATTCACTGCATTTTCGAATAATTTTTACTATTATGATATCTTTCAATGCATGCCAACAACTTCTTCCACAAACTAAGTATGATATCGACAACTTAAAATGACTGTAAGACAGTTATATTGTCCAACAACTCCAAGGTAATATATTTTATACAATTAATGAAATAGTGAAAGAAATAGGCTATTGTTATTCTTGTTTAATATATGCACATAAGGAAGGATTGCCTGATAAAGGAAAGGACGGCAAAATAGTACGTACATGAACTCCTCAGTGACATCCCTCTCACTATAAAGAGGAAAAAAATACATAAATGAAATCAATGATATTTCCATTGTTGCTATAATCTGTAGATATGGATAAAGTAGGGCGTATGATGACCAATAAGGGGAGAAACATGTGACGAAACTAGGCAAAAAAGCTTCTTTCCAACCAGATTAGCCATACAATGCCAAGGGAACTTATAAGCAACCAAACGTTTACGCAAACAACCACTTAAATACTCCGTATCACACGCATTTTACTCAATATGGGACTTAAGCAAAATATAATACCCAAGTTCCAAATGAAACACCATTATTGATAGTCGACACATTGATAGGTCAAACTACCACACTTCAATTGATTTCCTCATTAGTCTTTGTGAATGCTTGACTTGGCGTTTGAAGCACATATCCACATTTTGGATGCGTAAAATCGAAACTATTCACAGTAGTTTCAACTAGGATTTAGATCATGGATCTACATTTGACTTAATTTAAACCAAACATCACTTCACCAGTCAGAAACCCCATAGGTAACCCTTTCTAGGACACCAACAACCATCTTTGATACTAGTTGCATAAGCAACCTAAAAAGCTAGTAGTTAAAGGAGGAGAAATAAACACTTAAATACTACTCTACCGAGTATCTCATAATACTCAATGTAAGACATGGACATCCCATAATACCCAAGTTCCTATCAAAAGAAATAGAAAAGGGAAGATGACATTAAGGAAACACTTCAACTGAATGGATGCTCAATTTTTTCAATATAAATCATACCTGGGAACCCTTTCGGAAATCTTTCTTTTCCACTTCGGGCAACATATATTCTATATACCTGCCATTTCCATGAGGACCAGGATCCACATAGCTTTATCCAAAAGGTGAAGGGGAAAACAGAGACTGATTAGTCCGAATTACCATCCACAAATTCCTTAGTATAGAATATTTACTCAAAGCAAAAAGTTAGAATTTCATCAACTAATTCGTAGAAAGTCTTATTTATTTTCTTACCTGTCAATAAAGCTGACATTTGTTAATAATAAGTAGTTGTACACAAAATCAAAGCGACGTACAGGTATACAACTGAAGCACAAATGAGTGCGCAGTTGATTAGATTCAATTCCACAAATTATGACTTGCACAAAAAAAAAAAAAAAAAGAATTAGATAACAAAAGACCTTTCAGACAACAATACAAAATGCTGATTATCAGGGTCTAACAGTGCATTTGCCAAAAGTCTTCTTTCAGCCTCAACCATAGAAATTTTTCCCCAGCCTACCTGCAAGAAAGTGAAAACAAGTTGGCATAAAGAAACAAATGGCTTACCTTAAGAAAATTGGATGCATGTTAAACACCAGAGAATCATAACATTAGAAGAAAGTTTTTCTGATTACTTTTTCTGGTGTTCACAACGTTTCTAAAGTTCTGCCTTCAATTAATGATTCTACCATATTACCATTTGAAGAGTCAGACCCATGTACTGTTTATCAGGAGAATAAATATATTCTTTTGTGTACATAATAAAAAATGAAAGTGCTCATATGAAGGCTAGTTCTCACTGCTTAGTTGAGAGACAAAAGGGCAGCTTTGTTACAGCAAAAAGAAAAACAGAGAGTAACAAAGTAAACAGACTGCGAGATTTGTATGATGATACTCTCCAATTCCGATCAATTGTTAACTTTTTATTAAAAAGCATACATCAAATTGCTTATAGTGTTCGCAGTTTTAATCATCCTAAAATTATGTTGGAATTTTCAAACTGTCATGTCGAGTGCTTCTAAATTATATATTCAAATCATGCGCTATACACCATACCGGTGCACTGTGAATGTCTCGACCAACAAAATAGGGGCTGACATGTGTTGGCTTGTCCTTTGATGCATGTACATAAACAGAGAATTTTCCCTCATGGCCCTGCATTTGGCAACGAGTATAATTCAAATATAATGGAAGCAGTATATTCAAAGGAAAAGGAATTGAACTGATACTTATCCAGATTCCAAGATGAGAAACATACATTGATATTTTTCTAAAAAAAAGAAAAGCATGCCACAAATATATCCTGGTATTCTAACCTTATTTGGAGCACATATAGAACAATGCTCAAATTTCTATTGTTAAAAGAAAGGCATAAATAGAAAAAGTAGATGGAAAGTAAAATCAAAACTCATGCTAGAAGCTCCCTAAATTTCCTGCCTAGATTCAATACTACTAGGTTTGGTGCGAGTATAATGCTTAACTACGAACTGCTGAGAGTTTATATTAACGAGTGCTGGTGCTGTAACATCATATAAATACTAATTATATCTTAATATGGATGTGTTCTAAAACTAATTTAGGCATGTGCTACATCCAACAACCCTGCTAGCTATAGCATACAAATCAAATGCACAAAGCATGTAACATACAATACAATCTTCCCAAAAGTGAAGTGACAATCAATCTGCGTTTGATTTGATCTATAATGAAAAACTGGATTGGTTCAATTGGAAGCAATATGAAGAGTGGGCCGGTTAAATCAAATTCATCTTGAAATATTCCAACTTTAATTAATATAGCCATGCCAATTCACATGTTGTCCCAAGTACATAGTTCAGCCACTATACTCCATGAGATTAAGATTTTCCCAAAAAAAACACAATAGCTACTATAGGATAATCAGCCTCTACACTCCATGACTGTAGCATTTAGCGACAATGGGTATTCCTGTTTCAAACATCCTAGACAACTATGGGTTCTTTGAAGGGGGACTCAGGTAGATTCAACACTAATGAGTCGTGAACAAAACAAACTCATATAAGAGACCAAAATATTACTTTCAACCCAAAACCTTAAACCAATATTATTCATTTAACTCATTTTAACCCAATGTGAGACTTCTAACTCACCTTAAATTTTTAACAATCTTCCTCTCAAGTGTATGTCCCTTCCATATCGGTACACCTCTCTCTCAAGTGAAACATTTTTTTTTAACCATGAGTATTCCAATGGTAACCCTTTCTTTGTATGGTTGTTTTGAATAGGGAGATGCTTTCCTAAAAGAGAAGACTTTTGATATGAGAATCCTCAAACTTTAGGATTTTTGATCTATTTTATATTATATTCATCCAAGTTGATCACCAAGAAAAACCATTAACTATAATACCATTTGTGGCAGAGACATTAAGGAGATTTGATACCAGCATCGTGAACAAATCTATAAAAGAAATCAAAAACACCACTTTTAACCCAAAACCTTAAGGCAATAGGTTTCTGCTTATTTCCACATATATATTATCCATTTTTAACCAACGTGGGACTTACAACACACTTTACATTCCTAACAAGAACCTACTCCTATTGGCAAAGATTCATTGTATCAATTGGCTGGAACTACATAATTGTATATATTCCACAAGAATTAGTTGCTCCCGAGCTTTCACCTAACACTTCACCTTGAGGAAAATATGAGGATGTGGTCAAAAACCAACCCCAATTACCAAGGTCTACAATGAGAGAAATATACCTAGAGAATCCAGTAATCCAATGTCAAGGGAGAATACTATAACTTGTTTTCTTTGTTAATAACTAATTTCTGGTCTAGTACTATAAGAAATCTTCAAGCTTATTCAATGATATAGTTCATACTATGAAGCTATAATTTTAAAGCTATTCTATAATACAAACTAAATATCAATTATCTAACATGCAAGAGCTGAAAATTTCACAAACAACTAGAGTGAAATTCAAAGATATCCAACATGCCAGAAGTGAAAATTTCATAAAGCATTATGATTCACGAGTTAAATGAAAAGTGAGAAACCCTTAACTCCGTGTCCACATACATAAGAGTATCATAAATAGGCACAAATCCTTGTTCCTTTGTCATGCACTGTAGCTGACTTTGCCAAAGCTTTTCAGGCAAAGGGTCCTTCAACTTTACAACTTATTTATTAACAGAAATTGCTCGTTCCTTCACACTTTTCCATTTCATCTTAACCCAAATGTATTTTCATCCACGGATAAAGAAAATACATCCAGATTCAATCCACCATTCATCTCCACAATTTGCCAGCAGATTATCTGCTCACAATCAATCAGACTGCAGAATAGGGGTGGTGAATTGTCTGTTTTGCACCAAGCAAACCAGTCTATCCCACCAATAAATCTCCTCTAATCTTTAGAGTGTGTTCGTCTCATCAGTACTTATATATTGAATATAGTAAAGACAAAAAGGACCTATAGAATATTGTTCTGTTCTGCAGATCACTTATGCTCCCATTCTCAAACTAATGCCAACTAAAACAACGCAAACGTACAAGTTGTTGGATAAAACTACAAACAAAACACGAAAAATTGAAAAACTTACTAGACATAGCATCAATACCGTACATACAAAAGAAGGCACAAGAGCAAAGTTCATGGCCTTAGGAGGAGGAATTCCAAACCTTAAAGAACATGTGCCAGAGCCTCTCGAACGGCAACGAACTCGGAGTCAAAAACAAAAAAGCTACTTTAGGTTTCTTGGTTATCACAGGATAATAGTTGAGAATCTCGTTAATAACAACCCGAGACTCAACCTCCGCATCAGTCAATTGGCGCGACTGAGCCGCAGGCGGTAGATCGTTAATGCTGCCACCACAACCACTGGAAGAGAAGAGGGAGCAGGAAGACGGGCTCCGCGGCGGATACACGTAGGCAGCAACGAGAAACACACACACTATGGAAACAAGAACAATGATCCAAGTAGGCCTCCTCAACTGTGGCCGGCTTCTTGATCCAACCATGATCAAAAGATTCCTTATGAATTGCGGCCATGCACGTTCCTTCTTCATCTAAGTTCAAGGCACCTCACCAGCTTCCCCATACATCCACCATCCATTAACATTACTTCATCTGTTCAAACTCAACAACGCCGTCTCACTGCCAATTACCAAAAACACAAAGGAAAAAAAAAAAAAAAAAAAAAACTTCAATTACCAAAATTACACACCTGTATAACAATCAGCATTTCTAGTTTCTTTTCACCCGCCTTTCACAATTAGTATTTAAAAAAATAAAACACTCCAGATCTTATCCTCTACCCAATCATGACACAAACACAACATTAAACCATAAATTTCAACCTAAACTATGCATAAATGAACAAGATCCACAAACAGAACAAAACAGCGTGGCGTTATGAAGTACGAAACCTAACATAAATAATTCCAGTCAAACACCAAAAAACTGCAAAGAAAACAAAAAACAAAAGAAATTATCTGTATACGTAATGAGCGAGCGAGACACAGGGAGAGAGGATTGAAGATTTCAGATCTTAAATTGACTGATTCAAATAACATTGCAAAGTAGAGTGAAAAATGTGAAAGAACGAAGGAACAAAGGAACGAATGAATACCTGTGATCCAGACAGGGATCTGAGGGGAGAACAAATCTGAAGGAAGCGCGATGCAGATAAACGAAGAAGAACGATAATAAATTAAATAAAAAAAAAAAAGGAAGAAAAACGAAAACAGGAGGATGGGAGAGTAGAAACACGAAACGTCAATGGAGACAGGGACAGATACAAATTGTTCAAAGGAAATAAGAGAGGAGATTGATTAGAGGTTCATTCAGATTTGTGTAGCCAAGTGGAGAGCGATGATTCCGGTGCTGTTAAATAATATCATTAATTAATTATCAGGTTAATTCATCATTTGGATTAATTAATTTTAATTAATGTATGAAATGCACCAGTAGTAGACATAACAAAACATAACACCACGTGGGTGTAAGGGTTATGTTCTTCCTCCGCCAATCGCTGTCTCGCACTTCAATTTCTCATGTCACACTTCTCTCTACGCATTTATGTCATGTATGTATTGTATAAAATTCAATTTAAATACATAAATTTAATTACAAAATATATAAAATTAAAAAAAAATATCTGAATATTATCAGTATTAGATACGTAATAAAAATATTTATTAACTTTTTGAAAAAATATATAATTTGTTCCAACTCTATTATAAGTAGCCTACCATGATGGTTTTGAAGGATTCATGATATGCTGAGTTGGAGGATTACTAAGTTGACCAAGTAGACCCAATGAAAGGTTCTTGGAAACCTCTGTCATTTAATTTTAGACAATGTTACTTAAATAACATTATTTTTATTGATATTATTTATCATTTTATGATTGGTCTAAAATTATTTCACAATCAATAATAATAATAAAAATAATCAATAATAATAATAATTATAAACACCATCATGAACCAATTACAACACGTAAATATTCAAATGTTATTAAAAGAATGTTGTTTAAGTATTGTTATCTTTAATTTTATAATATTATTTTCCATTAAACTTAGTGTGTGATGTGGATTTTGATAGAATTTTGATCTAAACTGAATTTTAATTATTAAATAGACTGACTAATTTTTGTGTACAGATATTCATAATTCATTTTAAACATCTAACATAAAAATAAAAGGGCATAAAATAACCCGTTTTTTTATTGAAAATTTATAAAAATATATCCAAACAAAAAAATAGTTCCAAAAAGATACATGGATTTGAAAGCGCTGAACTGAAAAGACTTTTCTATTTAAAGCAAAAATTGTTAAAAAGAAAGTGTTGATAAATTGTATACAAATTTGAAAGAAGAAAAAATGGCAAGATTTAAAAAAAACTAAAGAAAATAACTGTATTTGGAGAAAAATCTCGATAGACTTTTCATCATTATTGTATGTATTAGTTTAAAATTAAAAAAAATAAAATTTCATAACACTAAATTGTCCAAGAAATTTAAAAACAGACGAAATTGGAAAACAAATACAGAAAAATTTCTTCATTGTCTCTTTCAGATATTTAATTGTGAAATAAATTGGCATCGCATGTGTTCAATTGAATTTATAAGAATGGAAGAATGATAGGTAATATAACAAAGGCAAATTATTATATTAACATATGGGAATTTACTGAATTTATTTTTTCAAGTTACCATTATTGGGAACTCCTTATCTTATTTTTTTTTATATGGTATGTGTGTACTGACTTTTCTGTTTAGTACTATATTTTCAACCAAAACATACCATTTTTAACCTATTAAATATTAATTACCTTGTTATGTTGAAAAATACTTTACTTCCAAACACATTGTTGTTTTATTTTTCATTATTATTTCTAAGTTGTTACTATTAATATAACCTGATGTAAAAATATTAACGTAATGTCTTAATTGACGTAAAACAAATTCTTTTTTACTTTCCTTACTTTTTTTTTCTTTTAAGATGACACAATTTAGTATTAATCAATTTCATAAAATTAGTGTGTAAGGTGAGGTTTGTACCCACTTTTATATATATATATATATATATATATATATATATATATATATATATATATATATATATATATATATTCTAAATTGGTCTTATTTCTAGTTAATGTGAGAATTCTAACATACCTCTCTCACGCTAGTCCTTACAAATCGTATGTACAAAGCTCGTTACTAAATAATCCATAAAGACTTAGTGAAAATATCTGTTTCTGCACTCGAGTGGCACCAAATTGCTAATGATTTGCAAGACGACATAAAAGATGAAATATTAATCCAAAGACTCACCCTGAGCAACAAATCTGGGAGATTATTTCATGTAGATCTCTTCTTACAAATCGTCGTTGAGGAATGCATTGTTGACATCTAATGGATAAAGAGGTCATTGTGGGAGAGTCACCACGGCTATAAATAAACTAACAAAAGTTATCTTTTCCATGGAAGAAAAAACATATATGGATGGGTCAAACACAATGGTGACAAAAAGGATGTCAGAATAGACGACAGTGGAAGAAGCCAAGGATGAACAGGAGAGAGAAACCATAAAAATCCAAGGTTCTACATTCAAAGCACATGAAAAAGGAAAAAGAACAACATCGATGCTTTGAATAGCTGCGTAAGAGGAGGCAGAACATGCGACGATGAACCTAAAAGAGGAAAACAAGCGACCTCGACGCTCTGAATTGCTTCTAGACATGCCACCATGCACGAGAAAAAAGGGAGAAAATCCACAACTCCAAAAGGCGTTGAGAGCACTTAGGAACTTCGGTGAATGCGTCATTGATGGCATGGTGGTCGCCTGGCTGAGACGATCAAAACCATGTGATCTTCAGTCAAAACTAGAACTCTGGTAGTGGCAGCGGTAGACGATGGAACCGCCGACAATGGTAGATAATGTCGCCGCCGGCAACAAGGGTGTAGTGGCCGAGGTATATCTATCTTAAGCGTGAGACTAGACATTAATGGGTGGTCCGATAGCGGCCTGATAGTAGGTGGAACAATATGCCCAACAAACAACAAATATATGATAGGCTCTAACCTGCCTCTAATACCATGTTAAGAAGTGGACTTTAAGCTTAACTCAACCCCATAAAATCGGCTTGTAAGGTGAGGATTGCACCCACTTATATATTCTAAATTAATCTTATCTCTAGTCGATGTGGGACTTCCAATAAGTTTAAACAATTAATATAAAAAATTTAGGGTTAAATATGTTTTTAGTCCCTATACTATCAAGCGGTTTTGGTTTTAGTCCCTCTTTCAAAGTAAGGTACATTTTAGTCCCTCTCCTTAAAGAAACTTTGATTTTAGTCCTCTAAAATTAACACCATTAAAAATTAGCTGATGTGGCTAACGGTGAAGTGCCACGTTAATTTTTTGTTTCAATCTTTCCAAACGTTCACCCAAGAGAGAAGAAAGAGACATGGTTCTGTTATGCCAGAGTCACTCCCCATAGAAGGTTCTTTTAAATTGGTTCTTGTAGTGATTGATTTATAAGAAATCATCAAAAGGGTTTCGTGGTAGCCTTGTTGTCCTGCTTAGCCGAGATTCTGCAAAATCAAAATCTCCACCTAATCTTCTTCTAATCATATTCTTCTCTGTCACTCCAAGATTTTCGCCTTACCCTCTTCCTTCAACAACCAAACGAAATCTGTACTTCTCAATTTTGTTATGTATGCTCTGTCACGTGTTGGATTCTGACTTTCCTTCACGAACTGGGTTTTGGGTGGGGCGTAATTTGGGTTTTNTCTACGCCCTCATTTTTGGGTTTTGATAGCTTCGTCTCTTTTGGGGCATTTTCTTCAATATCGCCTTTTGACAACGATAAGGGGTGTTTTAGTCTCGGCCTGCTCACGTGTGTCTGTTGTTCGAGTTGGGGTGCTTCTAACTAGGGATTTCGTGGGGATCTGAGGTTAAAGTTCGTGTCTTTCCTCGAATATCTCTGTTGGGTATGTGCAAAGTTGAGCTGTTGATGCAATGTTAAGGGTTGAATTGATTGATTAATTGATTTGAATTTTTAACGTAAAATCTGTTTGGTTGTATGTTTTATTCTTTAGTTGGTTGGACTACTTTTCGGATTCAATAATATAAGAATTTATTAGGTTCCTAATCCAGAACCTCATCGACCAGACCAGAACCACCATCGGAGGGAATCGAATTGGAAAGATGAACTTGAGAATATACTATGGAAATTGGCAACGAGGTTGTGGTAGTGGACAGGACGAAGACGAAGATGGAAGGAAGGAGACGATGTCAGTGCGGGAGAGAGAAAAGCCAGGAAAGTTTGACCAGTGTCAGAAAAAAAATGAGGTGGCACATTATCACCGTTAGTCACATCAGTTAGTTTTTAACGGTGTTAGTTTTGAAGGACTAAAATCAAAGTTTCCTTAAGTAGGAGGACTAAAATGTATCTTACTTTGAAAGAGGGACTAAAACCAAAATCGCTTGATAGTATAGGGACTAAAAACATATTTAACCCAAAAATTTATTTTGCACTAATAAACTAATTAAATAAGAATATGTGTTTATATGTTTATTTTGTAAAGTAATTATAACACAAATAACTTCATCCTATATTACACATAGTTAATTTAGTATACACTTTAAGTACTCTTTATCTTAAAAATTGTAATGTCTTCTTTTTATCAGTAATAAAGAATATTAATAAAAAGTGAAAACAAAACATGCTCTATTTTACAAAATAAAATATAAATAAAGAATAAAAGAAACAAAATTAAGTGAAAGAAAGTGTAACTAAAAAAGCATAAGATAGGGTTGAGAATCATAAGAAAATTAAAAAACAACATAAAAATTAAAGTAGGGAGCATAACCTAGTGGGCTTCACCTATTCTTAAACAATCATCTTAAACTCCTTTGAAGGATAAAATGGAGTTTAGACTGTCATAAACACTTGCTTCTTTATCTTCACTAGGTTTGTTTATCCTTCAATCATCTTTCCATGTGTTTTTTATGCATAATGATGGCGGCTTTTAGATTGTATGGATTTTGACAAAAAAGAGAGGTCTAGATTACAAGTAACCGAACAAAAAGTTAGCATGAGCACCAAAAGTCCACAAGCATATATGGTATCCCTCTTCTAGAAAAATTAAGTTAAAGAACACAAAGACTACATAAAATTTGACTAGATGAAAAACATCAAACTCATTCTATGCCATTTCTCAGTTAAGAAGCCTCAAATATGCCTAAAACACATAAAAAGGTTCAGACACCAATTCGAGTAAGAGAAATTAGCTTTTTTATTCTTATGACTTATTCATGTCTATGCACTTAATTGTGCACATGTGAAGATTTCCTCCACATCTACTTTGCTTCCTTTGAAAATAATCCTAGTCAAATGACTCTATATAATCCAAATAATTACGACCCACATGCAAAATTTGAACTTGTACGATGTGATAGAGCAAATGGCTTGAAGGAAACATTCTCAAAATGTTCTTCTTCTCTCACAACGTCTTTTTCTTGGGTGTCTTGATTCTGATCATATCATTCTACTTTATTGATCTACACGGATATCAGAGTATAGAGTATACAAGTATCAAAATACTTTTTTGTACATGCATTAAATGTTTTTAAATGTTGATAAACGTTAAGCATTGTAGTGTGTTCAAGACATTTTATCAATTGTCCTTTCACTAATAAATGCATCGTTTGGTAAGACAAATGTGTATTCATCAGATGGTATACACATAAGATGCTTTCTCAAGGATAAAACGTTTGGTGGTCATTTAACAGATGATATTTTCTATATTATGCTTTGCTTGATATAACACCATATGAAAACATTTCTTTTAATCTTAGTTTCATATAAGAGATAAACTTTTGTTTCCATAAGAAGCTAGCATACTTCACTTATAAGTCTATTGAGAGATTTCAATGAGAGACACTTGTTCTTAGACATTGTTGATGATTTTATAATCCATTCAAACAGTTTGGTTTAGAAGGAATTACTTCAGTACTTGGCTTCAGACATTATAAGATATTTCCTTACTATGCTATTTGTTTCAAACAATTTTTCCTACAGAGTAATATTTTGTTTGATGTTGTTTGTTAAACTTCGAAACTTAGATTGCTTAAATAATATCTTTTGTCTACACGATTTTTGTCTTAATAATATTTTTTTTCCTTAATAACTTACTATGAAAGAACCTTATGGTCTCCAATAGAATCATATTTCTTTTTGTAAACCAATATCCATCAAATTATTTTTAGTTTATCTTTATTTTATTTTGTTTTATTATAACTTTCTATAATACCCAATAGATCTTTATATTTTATTAAATCACATTTTGACCACACAAAATTTTAAACTAGTCACATAATAAAATTAATTCGTAAATTAATTCTAACCATTAATACAAGACAATTTACATTATTGGTCAATTAAATATTGTATTTTTCTCTCTAAAATGAATTATATATCTATTTTATCATGTATTTTATAAAAGTCATGTAACACATTTTGCTCAAAACAAGTATAGTTACGTATAATATAACTTCTACGTATTGATTTTTGAATAGAATATTTTATCTGATTTTTATAAAATAAATGGACGAAAAAGGTATATAATTTAATTTAAACACGAAACATAATTTTTTAAAATATTTTAAGAAGAAAAGATATGTTAAGTCGAAGTTAAAACAAGGAACTTGTTCCCATAGTCTACATTTTTAAAATATGCAAATTTGCATGTGGAGATGTGCTTTTCACTAAGTGTGTGTATATATATATAGAAGTAGTTGGATATAATGAGAAGACTTGGCTTATGTTCTAGAAATTGGTGAGAAAAAACATTGAATATAGACCATGGGAGAAAAAAAATTAATGAGTTAAAGTTGGTAAAAATGAGCTGCCAAAATTGACACTTTTCAAAACAGATGTTGCCTATAGGTCAACCCAAAGAATTTTGTGACTTTGAATAATATTGAATCTCTGAATGTCCAGTATCCAATTTTGTTACATGATACAAAGGAATAACAAAAACAAAAAAATTGTATTGGTAAAATATATAATGGATATTAAATAAATATTTATGAATAATGAATATAAGTATTTTAATTATCTTTTTATTAATGGAATGTTATGATAAATAATGTTACTCTTTCATCTTTGTCAATGGATTTTATTTTGAAACTTTAAAAAAATTCAAAATAAAATTGTTTATGGAAAGAAATAATGATTAAAAAATTGTTTAGAAAATAATTTCATATATTTATATTTTTTTATTTAGACATATAAAATTTAAATTATTCTTAAAAAATTTTAAGTTTGTAAAAATTATATGGTATGTGATTCAACTTATTTAAAATTATTTTTTATAAAGACTTGCATTTTCTTATTCAATTTTTTGAACTATACTTTATATTCTCTTTTTAATCTGAGTTAATATTTTAAGATTGGTTTTGAAGTAATGTATATTTTTTAGTGTTATTTCATATTTAATACTTTTACGTAATATTTTTAGAGTTAATAATTTTTTCAATAAACGCGAGTTCAACCTTTATAATTATCGTGATCCCAACGTACAATATCATATTATTTTGGAGAAAACGAATCAAAGATCTTAATTAAATGACATCTTCAATTATATTTTAAACTTTTATGTACTCTTTTACTTGTGTTACCAAAATAGTTTATCAAAGTTGATAAATGATAAGAAAAGACAAGTTAAGTTACCAGTCACCACCACCACCCACCAGCATTCACCGTCGCGTCACCACTTGAGAGGTTTTGGATTAGGGGTTGGGGGAGGTTGAGGAAGGGTTTTTGGTGGAAAACGAAAATGGGAGGAGAGGGAAACCAGGTTCTAATTTCATAAAATCGAAGAACTTACCAACGATCATTACTGATGATGTTTATCGACGATATTACCGACGAATATATCCAACATAAGTAACCAAGTCCATCATCGACGGTCATAGACCTGTTGGTAAGTACCCATTCTGCACTCTGTTAGTAAATCTGTCGGTAAATGTATTTTACCAACAGATCATTAACTATTGATAATAATCCGCTGGTAATATACTATTTTCTTATAGTGCAAGAGTTTTTGACCTAAGTGATCAACCAAAAGTAGTTAACTTGATGTGTTTGATCAAGAGTAGTCGACCTGAGTGATCAATCAAGTTGATGGTTGACTATCTAGATTGACCAAACGAACATAGTATACACTACTCTTACTAATAAAAAAACATATGTTTCAAATTTTTTATTCAATTAAAACTAATTAAAATTTGTATTTTATAAATAAGCTTATTTACTCAAAATTTGACAATATACATAGTCAAATTAAAAGAAAATTTTGATTTGCTAATTTTAAATATGTATAATTAAAAAATAATAAAACTATGTTTCCACATCCTATTTTGTTTCAAATAATTGAATTTTCATACTATCAAGAGGGGATTCCAATTTGCCTGTTAGGTTGTTCTTGACTTAGTAATAGAGTGAATGTAAACTAAGGAATTAGTCAATAGCTTTGAAAATTGACTATAAGATTTTATATATTTTTAAATGCTTATGCTTTATAGTAAATTTGGATTTTGGGACAAAATAAAATATGATTTTTAATTTAGCAAGTCATATGGTTAATACGTAGTAAAATTGGAATTTCTTGCATAAAACTGAAATATAAAACTATGTACGTATTAATACAATAATTAACAATATTAAGAAACATAAACAGAAGCATATGTTGATATGAATTTGGTGGAAAATTGGGAAGAATTTGAAGTGTAGTTAATGGTTAATGATGACTGACCACCATTGCTAGGTCAAAAGTTGAAGATCTAGTTTCTTTGTCAACATAGGTTTTCTTTTATTAGATAGATAATCACTAAAAGAAGAAATGTACCATATTTGTCCTCTTTCATGTTATCTTCTATGTCTCCATTCACAGCTTTTTCCACTTTGTTCACTAAAAGTATTTTTATTTTTGTTTAAAGGACATTCTGATTTTGCTGTTAACAAAATGACATATGAATTTCGCATTCTCATCATTAACATGTTTCCTTTTTCTTCCAATTCTCCTAGAAAATAAATTATTTGATTGACAAGTTATAGAAAATTAAAGAGAAAAATAACAAACTAATCAATAAATAAGTTGGAAACGAAAACATGAAATACAATAGTCATGTTATTGATAACAAAAATGAAACTTAATAAAACGAAAATGTCCAATAGTAGTTAATTAAAAATAATTAAAATTATACAAGATTTATCTTCTAAATTATTTTATCATAAATTCTATCATCCTCTTTAATAGTGTAAACTATTAAAAGAAATATTATATATTTTGATAATGATTAATAGATAGATAGGAAGTATACAAAATATTAATATAGTTATCAGAAAAATAACAATTTTAACATATTATATTGACAAGGTTACAAAAAATTAAATAAGTTTTTCAAAAGATAAGAAACTCTTATATAAAATAATTAGTAAAAAAGTTCGTAAACAGTCACTTAGCATCTTCTTCGGCTTTCACTAATGGCATGTCTATACCTAACTCATCTTTTATTAATACCAATAAGTAGTTATTACAAAAGAGAAACGTCACAAAAGGAAAAGAAGGAATCATAAACTAGTGTTTCAAAAGAAACATCATAAACAATTTAAAATATATAACATATTAACAATTTGTAAATAACATAACTTATATGAATAATCATATAGATAACTCTATACTCAATTATTCAGATATATGCTTTGACATAGGGTTTCCCGGTAAGTATTACTTGTAGTACTATAAAGTTATAAATACAAAGGTTATCACCCCACTACTCACGAGGTTAATCTTTCACGCTTAAGACCAAAAGTCTAGGATAAAGACCTTCTGCCATTATTTCCCTTACCTCATTCATCTTTACATAAGTTGAATGGTTAATAGTATATCATGATATTTCCTTTCTAAACTCACATATGTCAAGCCTACACTAACAATCACTGGGACATAAAATTTCTCCTTGAAATTCTCTCTATAACCAAATCACAGCATATCAAAATTTTCATATATATATATATATATATCATTATACTCACCGACAACATAAAAATAGATACAGATCAATACTAAAACAACCAAAGAAATCAACCAAGAACCTGTAATATGAATTGGCGCTCAATGACAAGAATGGAGCTCAACATCATTCTTCTTGCAAAACGGCTCACTCAACGAGATTATTCTATCGCTCAGCGAGCTGGACTTAAAACGATTTCAAACCTATAGTAGAGAATGATGCTCAGTGGTGCCCTACCACCGCTCAACGCTAGACCATTTGCAAAAATGGTCGCTCAACGAGAAAAAAAGGGTGCTTAGTGGTTTAAAGCTAAAATGCTTCCAGAATTGAAATGTCAAGCTAGCGCTTAACGCCACATCAATCCTACTTAACGCCATATCAAAAAATTTCCACTTCAAATATGTGATTTGGAAAACCAAGGACTTATTCAGATGATCAAATTGGTATTCCTAACTTAGTGTTTGGTTTAAAAATCATTCTTAGTGTCAACTTGATCAAATGTCCAAATCCTCAATTTTTCAATCACCATTGCCCAAGTATCACCAACACTCAATTTAAGAAATTATACACACCATACAATTCAGCACAAAAACAACAATTATGTTTACATATCAAACTCAATCAACAATATCCAACACAAGCACACTAAAGTATCTAGCTTTCCTTACCTTACATATGACCAACAAGTTCTAGGAGTCCTAAAACAACTCTAAAAGCACAAAATAAATGTTATTTTCTCTAATGAACAACAAAAACATGATCAAGGCATACCGTTAAAATCATTGATCAACATAGAATCTTATAGAAGACCCATATGTCACATACAAGCTCAGGTAGCTCACATGCATGAAAAAAATGCACATACTAAGGAAAAAAAATTAAAACAAAAAAACAACTTATTATTTTGCAAAAACTAATTAGTTAAAGTAGAAGACATCGCCTCAAGAATCACTCAAGCGGTTTTTTATATCCAAATAGGTTAACAAAAGTTTAAGAAACTTAAAGAGGGGGTAGAGAGCTCTTAAAGAAAGAATTTTAAAGAGAAAGTGTGTTTTCAAGTAATGAAACTTGTTAATAGAAATTACTTTTATACATTGAAATTTTAATATTAATATAATAAAGTTTCATTATTTAGCACACGTTATCACCACTAAGACACTATTTTCTAGACTCTTACATAAATTCCTAACATAAATCCCTAATTATTTTGAGTAGGAAAATAAGGTTTTGATATTTTTAAATAACATATAAATAAAAGATAAATAAATTAATCTTAGAAAATACAACACAAATTATTTAAAATTTAAACAAAAATAAATAAATTTATTTGATAAAGTCTAAATCAACTAGTATTTTTCTAGTAAGTTGATTTCGTGTTTTTTTTTAAGTAAAACATCTTATTTGATATTTTTTTTCACTCATAATCTTTAGTTAGGGATTGTTATTTAGAACATTTCAACTTTTTCATTCTATAATTATGTCAATAAGAAGATTCAATAAGTTATTTTTTATAATGTCCATGTAATATAAGATGTGTAATAGACAACTCAATATTAAAGTTAGTGTGTCTTAGAATGTATATAAAGCAAAGAAAATACCCTCTTAATCAATTTTAATCAAACTTTAATTGATTAGGTTTATACAAATTAAAACCTTATTTCATTTAATCAATTAAGCAAAATAACATAATCAATTAATAGATACTGATTTCATTTTCTGAGTTGTGCAATGAATGTTTTAATCTCACTAATATAATTGATTAACATTGACAATTAGTTAGTTTTCCTTTAAATCTTGCATCTTCTCTCATTTCAAGATAATACTTTGTGATTCTAAAATTAAGAGAACATGTGTGAAAAAGTTTTGAGTATTCCATCTTTGCAGAAAACATTTTTATTTATAAAGATCGAAGGGCTTTACTCTTGGCTATAGGTTTGAATTGTAAAATCTTCAATTTAGCCGATATCTTTCTTGTATTCTTGTTATGTAATTTCATTCTTTCTATTGTAATTCACATTTATGTAGAAAGAATTTTAGAGAAATAATGTGTTTTCAAGTAATGAAACTTGTTAATAGAAACTACTTTTATACGTTGAACTTTTAATATTAATATAATAAAGTTTCATTATTTAAAACACGATATCACAACTAAGACATTGTTTTCTAGACTCTTACATAAATCCCTAATTATAAGGTTTTGATATTTTTAGATAACTCATAAATATAAGATAAATAAAATTAATCTTAGAAAATAAAATACAAATGATTTAAAATTTAAATAAAAATGAATTAATTTATTTGATAAAGTCTAAATCAATTAGTATTTTTCTAGTAACTTCATTTCGTGTTTTTTTAAGTAAAACATCTTATTTTATATTTTTTTTTTCATTCATAATCTTTAGTTATGGATTATTATTTAGAACATAAGATATCATTTCTACTTTTTCATTCCCTTTACACACTCACTCTCCCTACACACACAGACACACACGCACACAGACACACACAGACAGGACAGACACATAGACACACAAACACACACAGACACAGACAGACACACACACATACACACACACAGAGACAAACACACACACACACACACACAGAAACACACACATACGCACATAGAGACACACACATCTCAATTAGTTATTTTTTATGATGTCCATGTAATATAACACACACATACACTTTGTCAATAAGAAGATTTAATTAGTTATTTTTTATGATGTCCATTTAATATAAGATGTGTAATAGATAGATCAACACTAATGTTAGTGTGTCTTAAAATGTATATAAAGCAAAGAAAATACCCTCTTGATCAATTTTAATCAAACTTTAATTGATTAGGTTAATACGAATTAAAACCTTATTTCATTTTTGTTTTAATGGGTTAGAACATAATTCATTATGTCATTAATCGATTAAGTAAATAACATAATCGATTAATAGATATTGGTTTCATTTTCTAAGTTGTGCAATGAATGTTTTAATCTCACTAATATAATATATTAATATTGAAAACTAGTTAGTTTTCCTTTAAATCTTGCATGTTCTCTCGTTTCAAGATAATACTTTGTGATTCTAAAATCAAGAGAACATGTGTGAGAGAGTTTTGAGCATCACATCCTTGCAGAAAATATTTTTATTTAAGAAGATTAAAGATTGAAGGGCTTTACTCTTGGATATATGTTTGAATTGTAAAATCTTCAATTTAGGCGATATCTTTCTTGTATCCTTGTTATGTAATTTCATTCTTTCTACTGTAATTCACCTTTATGTAGAAGGTTATGGTGATAGTGTGAAGCATAAACCATTCTTGCGTTTCTTGGAAGGATTATTTAAGGTTTTGTTTAAGTCTTGATTTTAGAATTATATAAGTGCATTTGTAATATGAAACTTTTGATCTTTAATGGAATTTCTAGCTCCGGTAGCTAGAAAAATTAGATGTAGATTTGTTATAATTAGACCAATATAGTTCTCTTGAAATGTTGTTATTATGTCAATAAGAAGATTCAATTAGTTGTTTTTTTAATGTCCATGTAATATAAGAGGTGTAATAGTTAGATCAAAATTAATGTTAGTGTGTGTCTTAGAATGTATGTAAAGCCAAGAAAAAAAAATCCTCTTAATCAATTTTGATCAATTAGGTTAATATAAATTGAAACTTTGTTTCATTTATGTATTAATTGATTAAATATAGACATAATCAGTTTAAGTTATTATTTTATCGATTAAGTAATAACATAATATTAATACATATTTCATTTTCTGAATTTTGTAAAAAAACGTCTTAATTGATTAAGTCGCTAAAATATTCAGTTCAATACATGCTATTCTACAATTAAATGTAGATTATTATCGGTGTCTTATCGAATGGTCAATTGCATTTGGATGATATAATGTTGTATATTGGGTGGTTTGATTTGGTGAGTTGTTTGAGATTATAAATTGTTAAAGGGAGTTACTCCCTGTACCTCCCCAATTGTCTCCCCCACCTCCCCCTTCCATTTTTATCCTTCCTCTATTTTTTCTATTCCTATTTTATCCTTTACTAAAAATTTATATTTAGAAATCAAATTTTATGATTTTGTTCCCTCACCCCCAACCTATTTATTCTCTTTTTATTTTTATACTTTCATCTTTACTCTTTCTTCTCCTAGAAATTTTTTCTCCTATTTTTTCTAAAAATTCTTTCTCCTACTATTTTTGTTAATTACGTAAGAAATTATTTGAAAATAAAAAGTTAAAATTAAATTACTTAATAACATAATTAAAGATCATATTATAAAATAACATTAAATTTAAATTCTTTATAAATTAATTAAAAATACAATAACTAATAAAATAAAAAAAATAAAATAAAATAATTAACTAAGAAATTATTTGAAAATAAAAAGTTAAAATTAAATTACTTAATAATATAATTAAGGGTTAAATATGTTTTTCGTCCCCCAACTATTGGTCGTTTTTGTGTTTAGTCCCTCTTTCAAACTATAATACAATTTAGTCCTTCAACTTTAGAAAACTATGGTTTTAGTCTTTTTTACCAAATATTTTAAACTTTATTTGCTGTTTCAAGCACGTTACATTATAGCATTTGGATTGTTTACACTGTTTGACACATTTTTGCTTCAATGTTAACTGAGAAAAGCACGTTACATTATAGCATTTGGATTGTTTACACTGTTTGACACATTTTTGCTTCAATGTTAACTAAGAAATGCGTTTGAAACAACAAATAAAGTTAAAAAAATTTGGTAAAAAGGACTAAAACCAAAATTTTCTAAAGTTGAAGGGCTAAATTGTACTATAGTTTGAAAGAGGGACTAAACAAAAAAACGGCCAATAGTTAGGGGACGAAAAACATATTTAACCCTATAATTAAAGATATATATTATAAAATAACACTACATTTAAATACTCTATAAATTAATTAAAAATACAATACACTAATAAAATATAAAAAAATAAAATAAATTAATTACAAAAGAAATTATTTGAAAATTAAAAAGTTAAAATTAAATTACTTAATAAAATAAACTAAAAACTAAACTTAAAAAAAAAAATAGCCCCAGACGGATGTGGAGATCCGTCGACGGATGTCGACATCCGTTATAGCCTGAAATGTTGTTGTCTTCACAAGCACACAGCAGTTATGTCGTCTTTGCAGGCACACAACAGCCACACAACAATCACAACCACACAGCGATAATCGAAGAATACTAAAAAATTAAAAAAACGAACCTGGAAGGAAGATCCCGCACGGCACCACCGAACTGCACCGCCGCACCGCACCGCCGCACCACCGCACTGCACTACACTCAGGCACTACCACTCAACAAAGTAAACGAAGGACTGAAGGATGTGGGAAGAACGTGAGAGAAGAAGAGGCACGGGGCTCAAAATGTTTTGGGGGGTGCTGTGAAGGAAAGTAAAGGTAAATTTAGGGTTAGGTAAAAAAGTAAAAAATAAAAATGTAAAAAGGATATAAAAGTAAAAGAAAAAGGACAATTTTATAATTAAAAAAAATTAAAAAAATTGGGGAGGTGAGGGAGACAATCAGGGAGGTACAGGGAGCAACTCCCATTGTTAAATTTTACTAACTTTCCTTACTAAATGATGTGTTATGGTTTTTCATTTGCGATTATTGTATGTTATATGCAAAGAGAGGAATGTGCAGGTGAAAGAGATTTGCTAAGGTGAGACAATTGAGGACTTGTTTAAATAGTTATCACTTTGTATATAACTTTTATATTATATAGAACTTTCTAGTTTATGATATTTTATATATTTTGAGGGTTTAAAACTATGATTCTCATGGAAGATTGTAAATACATCTTATATACTTATATATCTCTGTGTCATTATATTATGCATTGTTATAATTAATAGATTAGGATTATTACACATGATATATTAAAATATATTTTTGCCATGATGTTGAAAATACAATAAGTATAAATGCATTTATTAAATTAAATATGAAATATCATTATTTAACAATGAAATATATTTCAATTTATGATCAATGATAGTTTTTTTCAAAATTGTTCTAACTTAACATCATAATTTTATTTAATAGTGTTATTTTCTTTAATTATTAATCACTATATGAAGAAGATATGAAGATAGTATTAGTCTTTTAGCTTTATGATGTACTTTTTATTCCTTATAAAAATATAATACTTTTTTTTTTCTGATTTTTAGACTTATAATGAAATTATGTTAAACAAGAATATTAATATTAACAATTAAAATTAGATTATGTTATAGATGTTTGAAATTTGAAGAAAATTAATAAAAGTTTTCTACAATAAATATTTAAAAAAAAAATTGTACTTTAACATAATGGTTGATAAGTTGGTCCTGATACCCATGTAAGTGAGGGTCAGGCCCATTAGCTGAACTAAATTGACAATTCAAAACATATCGCTGCCACCAGTATCAATGTTTTTCCCATGTAAATAAACTTAATTACAATGTCCTTGGCCACCTAAAGAGTTCATTTTGCCATTGACATAAAGGAATATAATAGATTAATCACACTCAAAACAAATGTTAACCTTCAGGAATGAGGAAATGGAAAGATTCAGCCACTGTCTTCATTAAACTACATAGCACTTCATAAATCAGACTCCACTTTGTCACAAATTCTGCAGCCAAAGAGTAACGTGGTTTTTTCAAGCTCCTACTCATATACACTCGTTATCATACAAACTCGTCTGAATTTTCCCTGAATGGATTTTTTTTCTTATCGCATTTCGATTTCAAATTCTTTGAAAAACAAACAAGGAACCTCTTGAACCCAATCCTAACCGGATTTTGTCATCTACATAAGTGATTTTAAGTTTAACTTCACTCTGACCACCATACTGGACCTTCCATGATCCTACTTTTATTTCAGGTGCTTCAAATATAACTTTAATCCATTCACTATCCAGCGCCGTGAGTTTTCCTGTCTCACATTGGTATGCATCAAATCAGCACAGAAGTTTAACAATAAAAAAAAAATATTTGGATTTGGGTCACAGACTAGAGATAGAACAAAACAAACAAATACATCAATCTAAGTCATTCAGTAAACCACTTTTATCCTTGGAATGCTATTGTTTGCTTCAATTTCTAATTTTACAAAACCATGACTTTAGTTTCTAAAACTAACATAACTTAGTGCCGGAAGACTCTTCGCTATACAAAGGTACAAGGGATGATTATTGTACACAGTTTTATTTATGCATATGCAAAGAAGATATTTCCAGATTCTAATCCCATAACAATCAGACACCAAGGCACAATTTAATCACTGTGTCAGTACTAGTCCATATTAGTTTAGTTTCTAAAGTTGTAAAAGGTTGGGAAACACCATTCACTTTGGTCCTTAATATCAGTGAAAAAAATGTAATAGAAGAGGACTAAAATGAAGGTTTTCCAATTTAAGGGACTAGAGTGATTAACACAACTTCTGATAGAGTTTGCTACAAGTAGTCTGTTTTAATTTGAATAACGCTTTGGTTTACCGGGAGAAACTTAGTATTTAGAGTTATGGATTTGTTTCTGAACCGTTTTTGTTTTCTCTTTTCTGTTACCTACCACTAGCTTTTATTTCAGATAAATGGGCTACTTTATGGTTGTAGGCAAATGTGTATTGATTGGCTATTTAAAGCAAAAACTAACTTAATAAAATTGAGTCATTTCAGTCCAGTTTTTGTGTTTCTATTCTTAGTTTTATTTCAGATAATAGTTCTCAACGATTTTTAAGACCCAAAGTGGAGGTTTACTAGCAAATCATTCTTTTTTGCTTTACTATTGATAAAAACAACTTAAAATTATCCAGTCACCATTTAATCCCTTGGTTTAGGGTTTGAAATTCACAAATTTAAAATTTTCAGTTTTGCTATCAATGGCTTTTCTAGTTATGATATCAGAAAGTGGAAGTTTCACACATCCTTTAAATAGTTGAATGACATACCCTTCAGAGACACCTCTGCATCCAGAAAGCCTAAAACAGAAAGCGTGACCTTGTTTCTCACAATATCAGGAGCCTCGACTGCTTGAACCATTTCCTTTGTGTTGAAGAAAAGACGCCCAATTGCACTCCTATAGCCACCTCCAGGTGATGTTGGCCGTGAACAGTATACCACATCCCACTCTGAATAGCAAACACAAGGAAGAATTAGTAAAGCAAGAATTCAAACTGATTCAAATCTTGTCGAAAAAAATGTGCATATAGAATGATTAAAACTAAGAAGTTGATAGCGGACTCTTTTAATAGATAATATCTAATGCATATACAATACACTGAGGACAAAGATAAAATGCAGAACAATCAATAGTATCTTTGAATACATATAATGGTGTGTGAAATGAAATGATATGAGATAGACAGCCCGAGGATCTTGTTGCCTTGTTTTCTAGATCCATTTCCAGTTTCTGTGTCCCCTAAAAGTGTCATATTATATTCACTTTGCTTTATTTTGTTCTTTTCATAATTTTCTTTGCAAATTCTTGTGAACAACTTAATTTGAAACAGAGCAAAAACAATATGGTATTTTATACTTTCAAGTTACAAATGAAAACCTAGCCAGGAATTATTTTAGAAAACAAAAAGTCAAAGGCACCCACCATACTTTCTTTGCAAAGGTTAATAAGATTTAGCAAAACCTGTAAAAAGGCTTTTAAGGACTTTTAACAGAAACTTAGGGTGAGAAGCACAATAAGCATTCACCTCCAAATATTAAAGGGCATTTCACTGGCTCACTCACGCAGTACTTCTGCAGTTCCTGAGCCACTTCAGCCACCTCTTTATGCTCTTCGTTCTTCAGTAAAACTCCTCCATCTGTTTGCACAACCTGATCAAAAACTCATATCTCTAATTAGGGCTGGAAACAAATTCAAAAATATTAGTGGAATGAAAATGAAAATGAGTATTTAATTTGTAATCAATAACTAACTCATTGCTAAAAAAGGAGCAAAATAAACAAAAAACACGAGCCTTAATATATATATATATATATATTATATATATATATATATATATATATATATATATATATATATATATATATATATATATATATATATATATATATATATATATATATATAAAATATAAAACTTAGATGCAGTTTTTCAAGAACTCTTTAGTGTTTCTACAATCGAAATTCGAACTTCATCTCAAATTCAATGCGGACTTCAAATGCAATTTTTTATTGTGTGAAAAGTAAACTTTATTGGAAGAACACTAAGAGTACCCAAAGAGTAATACTAAGCGTTGTCCGTTGGAGATGTCACATTAATAAGTGATATGTGAGAATAATGTATACAAGTGAAGTTGAGATAGGTGTATCCGGAAAAACTTCTCCATAAATATTTTTATAAGAGAGGAATAAGAGGAAAGCCAAAATTACCTTAGGTACAAATTAAAAAAATATTTTTTTGAGAATTTATATGAAAGAGTTTCCACAAACGAACTTACATGGAGAATCTTAGTTCATTTCCTTTCTTATTTTTCTCTTAGAACCAAAGGAACTCTTAGAACCAAGCTCAATTTCTTTTAAGATATAATCAAAGACTATCCTAATAGCTAGTGTTAGGTCTAACTAGCAATGGTTATCAAGCCAATCACGTAGTCAATCTAAAACAAAATTCCAAAATTGCGATAACATAAAATTTATGTTTGATTAAATTAGGAAAAACTCCGTCTCAAATTGAAAAATAAATTATTAGATTCTCTCAAATTATAAAAAAATACAGTCTCGATTCCTGGAATCACACGGTGCAACAAATATGATGAGTCGAAGGTAAACACGGGTTTTGAAATTTGAGAGATTAATTTTTTTTTTCTGCAATATGAACAACTAAACAAGGATTTATTCCAAATTTCACAATAAACATAGTTAAGCAAAAACTCTTTTTATTACAATAAAATTCTATTCACAAATTGCTTTCATCCGAGCAAATTAAACTGAGCTGGATAAACCATTCACAATAAAACGACTTTACCTTCGAGAGAATAGATGCAACGAGATCGTCAGGGCCTGTTCGCACGTTCGGATTGGAAACGGAAACCGAAGCGGCGATTCTGAAACCGTTGGAACGGCGATTGAGGAGAGGAAACCGGAGCGTGTCGAAGTTTTTCGTCGGAGAATTGAGTTTGAACGAAGAAGGAAGGAAGAGAGAAGTTGCAGAAGCTGAAGCCGCGGCCATGGCGATCCACATCACTTAGCCGAACGTGACAGTGAAAATAGAAATTCACTTGTAATGGATGCATCACATGTGCCACGTGTGATGAAAATCGAGGTGGGTCCCACGTGGAAGAGGACTATTGGTTTTTGTGGTGCCACGTAAGCAACTCTTACTCGCCTTATCTTGAGGTTTTGATATGAGTAATGGTATATTAATCGATAAAATATCTCTTGAATTTTGCATGGGTGTGTTTTTTCCAGTGAAAATAAATTTTAAAATATGCAATATTTAGAATTATAAATTCAAAAATATATAACCTGTAAATAATTCGTACTGAAGAATGAAATGAACAAATTTTAGAAAGTTTCTTTTTTTAAAGTTGAAAGTATGAGTAACATAAGAATTGAAACGAAAAGGAATATTTTTATATAATTTAAATAGGAATTTAATTTGAAGCGAAATATTTTTAATATAAACTTTTTAAAATGTTTAATAATTTAATGAAAATGACATGTGAAAGAAGTATAAAATAATAGTAAAATTAAAATAAAAGAAGTATTAAATCATCTCACGTGTAAGATTGAGTTAATGTCATTTAAATTTGAATTGTACTTTGTGAGGAGCGTATTTTATTATAGATAATGATATTTAGACAATATTTTTTTGAACATTTGAATATTGATTACGTGTGTTAATCTGTGATTGGTCAAAAATTACTCCACAACAATGTTTATAATTATTATTATTGATTGTGGAGTAATAAATGTTATCTAACTATCATTATCCTTTTATTATTTTAAAAAACGTTATTTTATTGAAACAATTTTTCTAAAGTTTTTTAAATTTTTTTTAAAGGTTATCATCTTTTATCATCTATTTGAAGATTATTATTGACTAAGTGATTCTTGTAGTGAGATCTTCAAGTCTAATCGATCGGTTGTTCGTATAAAATAAGTTGGTTTTTTGTTCAATTTTGTTTTCCTTACATGCTAGTTATCTTTGTTTTGCATGTGAAGTTTGAGTCTTCTATAAGATTATTTGTTGATCAGTGGTCTTAGTAATGTATCATGATCATGTTTTCTATGATTTGTAGGAGCAGATAGGAATTTCTGTAGATTAAAGCTATTTTAGGCTTTCTAGAGCAGTTTGGTCTCTTAATAGGTAAGGAAAATTAATACTTGCTTTAATTTATACGATAATAAGTATGTAAGTACGTTTGATAAATTATGATATTTATACTAGTTTGAAATTATTACAATTTGAGTCAATAATTGTTTATTGATTAACATTGTGGTATATAATTGTGATATGATGCTTGCTTGAACATGTGTTGATGTTGTTTTGAGGATATGTGTGATATAAATTTGTTATAGTAGTTGCTTTCCAATATCATTTTACATTGGATGAAAGTAACAAGTCGAAGCATATTATTTTACATTCGATATGATCATATTGAAAAGCATCATCTTTGTCTTTTAAACCTTTGCATAATTTGAGAACGTGAGAAATGTTGTTCTCTTTACCAACGCTACTTTGAGATTGAATAAAATTTCTAATATCTTTGTCCAAAAATGGTAGATATCATGCCTTTATCCCTTTCTCCGCTTCAAGACCTCTCATAATAAGACTTACTGAACAACCAACTATCGACAATAATAATATACGAGCTTGATCATTAATAGAGATATCACAATAAGTCGGAGGAAATCAGATTTCTTTCCCATATAATAACGCATGATTATGAGAGTTTTTGAAACATGTAACCATCCATGTTTCCTCAAAGCCAAATGTTCTTTTAAATATCAACAATTTTGTGCTACAATTACATCTTGAACTTTTTCGTTTCCTTTGTTTTTTTTGTTTAGCAACACCTGCTCGGTGACAAGTAAACTTTCTTCTATATATATCTTCAATGTTATTCTTGTTCTGTTTGTAACTATGACCAAGTCTAACTAAAAAACCACAAGTTTTTGCAAATAAACAATAGAAATTGTAAGCATCGGTGTCATTGTTAAACAATTTGCCTTTGTAAAGAGTTGACTAATTGGCATTTTCACTTTTAGGCAAAGGTTCATTCAAGATCTCTTAAATTTCATCATTTTCACGAACCTCTCCAATTTCATCATCTTCGGATGTTGAATCATCATCTCTAAAAAGCACTTCAGGCCAATTACCAATTCTTTCGGATGTCATTATGCTTGTGAAAATTTAGAGAAAAGTCTAACCTAAAAATAAAATAAAATAAACATGAGTAATAATTTTTCACACCAGTAATGATTCTTCACCTTGTAAATTGATAAGTATGAAAAATACATGTTTTCAGACTTATTAATTAGCTCAAATTTGTAATTATTCATGAAATAATATGTTTTCCTCATTGAAAAGTTGTAATAGGAAGTAAGAAAGTTGTTTAGGCAATTGTATAGGAATTTATACATCAAAGTGGAGTGTTTTCAGATGTTTCTCGCTATGCTATTGATTATTCGCTTAGCGCATGATAGTTGTGCGTTGAGCGAATTAATTAAATCAGAATTGGCTTTTAAGTTGTAGACAAACAGAAAGAAAGAACTCCTAACAGAAGTTTCGAATAAAGGGAAGAAATGAACATCTTAGGAACTTCAAGAGACTAATTCAAGGCATCAAGACAACATTTTTGCAAGAGATTGCTTCAAATGTGTACGTTTAGATGACTAAGAGTAGTTTTTCTTTCATTGGAATTGGATGTAATGAACTCATTGTGATGTAATTTTCCTATTCAATATATCGTTATTCGTTCATATGCTCTTTCTTGAATTTACTATCATTGTATGGAAATATATGTTATTTCAATGTCTCTGATTATTGGAAAGTAATTTTGAACATGAACATAGATAAAACACTGATAACTCTCAATTTTTCCCTCTTTTCTTGTTTTTAGAAGTTAATTTTAGTTTGTTTTTGTTTCTAATTTTCTATAATTAGGTTAGTTTAGAATTTTTTCTTAATTTTAGAGCTTTTGTTAAAATAGTGTTGATTTTCCATTTTTAGTTAAATAAAATAGTTTTTCTTAATAATTAGGAATTTTATCTTAGAAAAAAAATATTCAGAAAATTAAAAATAAAATTTCTTTTTTTTAAAAAAAAATATTCAGAAAATTAAAAATAAAATTTCAATTTTTTTAGGCTTTATTTTTTTATTTTTTTACCAGTTTATTCTTTTTAAATTGAGATGTTAATGTTTGCAGGAATAAAAAAAAAAGGAATTGAACAATTACGCTGAAGTGGTGTTGCTGCCATAAATTGGGCTGATTGCAAGAGTTGGGCTGCTGCCTACACTGGGCTTAAGTGGGACGCAGCGTTTTGCATTGTTGATGCCTTAGGGGTCTCCTAGCTTAATTCTCATTTGCAGAGG
>NC_028356.1:29911463-29916892 GCF_000741045.1 Vigna radiata var. radiata
ATTTCATTTTATATTTTTTTCCCCACCTAGTTTTTTAGTAAATAACTAATTAGGCTTAATTTTACAATTTCTAAACTTGATAAGTACCAAGTCCACAGATTGATCCTTGGTTGACCCCTATATTACATTAGTGGGGAAATTTAAGGTTTGTTGACTTTTGTGCGACCAAAAGACAGTTCAACAAATGGCGCCGTTGCCGGGGACTTTGGCGACTTAAGTTTAGATTGTAGAGTTAGCCTTGTAGGTTTCTGTTTTTCTTTTTCTTTGTGTTTAGTTTTTGTTTTTTTTTTTGTTTTACCATTAGTGTCTGCAGTTTTAATTTGTACATAGTTGTTATTTTTCATGTTATTTTCTTGTAGTTTTTTTAGTATAAATTTCTGAATAGTAACCCAGAGCTGAGAACAGGATGTGCGTGTGATATATGACTATGTGAAATAACTAGTTTGCTCCTGTAGTTTGAGTGTTGAAAGTGCATGACCAGGGCCAACCACAACCCTCTCTATACATTGGATCCAGAGATTGGCAGAACCAGGAAAGGGATCAAGAAGGAAAGAATCCAGAGTAGATTTGAAGGCACTGGATCAGTCCTGGAAGTGTCAGATTCATCAGAAACTGAGGAGATGGATACTGGAACCAGAGAAAGAACATTGAAGGAGTTAGCCAATCAAGACATTGGGTATCAGCCCCTGTGCATCTAAGTTCCTCACGTCCAAGGAGCCCCCAGCTTTGATTTAAGGTCTGGATTCATCCAGCTACTTCCCAAATTCCATGGGTCAGCAGGGGAGGACCCTCACAAGCACATAATGGAGTTCACTGTGATCTGCTCAACCATGAGACCACTGGACGTACTTGAGGAGATTGTTAAAATGAAAGCCTTCCCATTTTCCCTACAGGATGCTGCCAAGGAGTGGCTGTTTTCACAGCATATACCTATAACCAGCTGGGGAGACATGAAGAGAAAATTTCTGGAACGATTTTTTCCAGCATCCAGAACAGCAACAGTGAGAAAGGAGATCAGTGGCATTAGGCAGCTGCCTGGAGAGAACCTGTTTGAGTATTGGGAGCGCTTTAATAGACTGTGTTCCACCTGCCCCAACCACCAGATCAATGAACAGCTGCTGCTGCAGTACTTTTATGAAGGGTTGCTGCCTCAAGAAAGAAACATGATAGATGCAGCAAGTGGAGGCACTCTCATGGATAAGACACCTTCTACAGCAAGGAGTTTAATTGCAAACATGGCTGAAAACTATCAACAGACATACACAAGAGGTGGTAGCAGCAAAGGAGTCCATGAGATGCAGCTGAATGCAATCTCTGATGCAGTGAAGAACAACATTTTCAATGGAAACAACATGCTGCTGGGGAATAAGATATTGGAGTTGATTGAATTAATGAGGCAAATGACTCTTGGAGGCCAGGTAAATGCAGTTAGGAGACACTGTGGGCTGTGTGCATCAGACCAACACTTCACTGACCAATGTGCTCAACTTCAAGACACCACTGGAGCTGAATCAGTGGCAGCTGCGTTCCAGAACCAGCAAGGCAGCTTTAGACAGAATAATCAGCCATGGCAGACCCACAATCAACCACAACATTACAACCATGCTTCTATCTCACAACATCAGGGGTGGAGAAATATGATGAATCCAAGATATGAGCCTCCTCCATATAATCAACAGAGTGGACAACAGCCAAATGGGTTGATCCAGAACATGAACTAGTATACACAACAAAATAGGTAGAATGCATCATATGGAGGGCAGAACCAGCAGTATAGGCAGATTCAACAACAAATACAGCCCAAAATGGACCCAACTCTGGAGGCAACAATAAATGATTTGAAGATGCAAATTGGGCAGCTGGCTCATGCAGTGAACGAATTGGTGAACATGAAATCAGGAGGCATACCTGCACAGCCCTTGGTCAACCCAAAAGGAGAAAGCAGCTCATAGGGGACCCAATAAGAATAAGCTTTTCTTTTTCTTAGCTCTTACATCTTTGTTAATAAACATTGTGTATATGAACAATTCTTGGGTCTTGTTTCAGACATCTTTTGCTCAATTCTGATTTTTGTGCTATTTTCATTCTGATTTTTGTGCTATTTCATTCTGATTCCTATGCTGTAAATAACTGTGTATACCTGTACTGTTTAGGAACCTTCCTCACTCACACATTGAGGACAATGTGTCTCTTAAGTGTGGGGGTGAGAAGGTATAAGGTTAATCTTTTGTTCTGATTTAAATAACCTTGTTTAGTATCAGTTTTAGTAATAAAATAGGGGTAAATTTTTTTTCTGAAGATGTTTTTCCCTTTAGTTTAGGTCTGATTTTGTTTCTGAAGCTGTAAATACCTACTTTCATAATCTGATTTAGTTTAATTCTTTCATTCATTTTTTTAGCTTAGGTTCTTTTGCTTTTAAATCCGTTTTAGAACTTCTTTTTAGTTTTCTTGCTTTATTTTTCTATTTTCATTTCTATTTTCTATTCTTTATGATAATTTCTTGTTATGTTTTAGTTCTGATTATTTTCTTGTCCTCATTTTAGTTTTTGCTTTGTTTTAAATTTTGAATTAGGAGTCTTTTCATCATTAGGTTCTAGATTTTATTTGTTATGTTCTGAATCTGTTTTACTTTCTTTTACATTTCTGTTTTGGTTGATTTAGGTCCTTTTTTGTTCTTATTTCTATTTTCTTTTCATTAGTCTAGTCTTTATTTTAGTTCTGAGTAGTTCCTATTCTAAATATTAGTTTCACGACACTAGTACAAAAATCATATTTTATGACGTACAAAAACGAACTATGACGTATATAGTTTTGTACGTTATAATAGGTCTACATATTTTATAACGTAACAAAAATTTACGTTATTTGAACATATTATGACACTGTTTCTAAAAGAAATAACTATAATGAATGTGAACATAGATAATTTCACTCAATATCAATTCGAAACAATTTTCTCCAATATTCATATAAAAAAATGGTCTGATTTATATGAATATTGGAAAAAATTGTTTCGAATTGATATTGAGTAAAATTATCTATGTTCACATTCATTAGAGTTATTTCTTTTAGAAACAGTGTCATAATATGTTCAGATAACGTAAATTTTGCTACGTCATAAAATATGTAGACCTATTATAACATAGAAAACTATGTACGTCATAGTTCGTTTTTGTACGTCATAAAATATGTAGACCTATTATAACGTAGAAAACTATGTACGTCATAGTTCATTTTTGTACGTCATAAAATATGATTTTTGTACTAGTGCGAATTGTTTTTAGTCTTCCATTTGTTCTGTTCTGAATTTGTTCTACTTTGGTTAATCTTTCCTTAATTAGGCTTATTTTGTTCATAGTTTTCTGCTTCTATAATCGTTTTAGGTCTGTTCCATTGTTTCTGTTTTTACTTTCTTGATTTAGGTTTTGTTTCAGTTTCCAAATAGGCTCTGTTCTAAACCTTTTGTTTCTAGGTTCTGTTTTTAGAGTTAGCTTCTTAGGTTTTCTTTTCCATTCATTGTTTTTGTTTAGGATTTCTTTTAGGCTTCCTTACTTTTAAATGAGTTCGTTTCAGTTTAGCATAGGTTCTTTTGTTGCATACTGTTCAGTTTTAGTTTGTCTATACTGTAAATAGCTTTAGGTAATGGTATTTCTAGATTCTGATTCACCATTTACTTAACTTCTTGCTAATTTACTTAACTTCTTAGCTTTGTTTCTCCAAGATAGACTGTCAATAGGTCTTTAGCTCTAGATTTAAGTAGATGTAGCTATAACAGTAATTTTTGCAGTTAGTTCAATTCAAGTGAGCAGGTTTTTCATGACAGAGAGTAGCAAGTTCAATTTTGACAAATTTTTAACCCTGAAGAGTTTTGGGCCAAATTTTTTCTTTCTAGTGTGATTGCATGCATGTATAGCCATAGTTCTGATTTTGTATTAATTCTCTTTGAGTGTGCTTGATCTTGGTAGAACTTTAGATATGATCTAGGCCTTCTTTCTTCTTCCCATTCACATTCATTTCTTTCCATTGTACCCTCATTTAAGCCTTAGCTGTCTCTTTGTTTTCCATCCAGTACAAACCATTCCCCAACCATATAAATAAACAACCTTGAGAGATGTGTGAGAAGTAAGGAGACTTCGGAACTCAGAAAAAGAGTGAGGCCAGAGGTAAAGTGAAAAAAAAAAGAGCTCTAAAAAGAAAAAAAATCTAATTTGGAAAGAGAATAAAAAGAGCTCTGAAAAAGAGAAAAATAGAAAATTGATTTGAATAAAAAGAACTGAAAAAAAGAAAGAAAGATACAAAAAGATAAGAGTCTGGCCAAGAAGAAAAAACAAATGAAATACTTGTACAGAGTTCCAGTTTCCCTTCTTTCTTGCATATTCTCTAATTCATTCTAGTTTCTATTTCACAATTCTCTGATCCATTCCAGTTTCTGCTTTCTCATCCATCTAGCTTATTCCATTGTCCATTACATTACAAGCCATGCAAGTCCTAGTGATCTAGAGTTACCAAGATTAAAGCAGTGTCAATTAGAGTTTTTCCAAAGTTAAGAATTGTGGTCTATCATGTTATGTGGAGTGAAACACAGGCTAACCTAAACAGTTGAGAGAATCTGAGTGTAAACACTTTGTCCTGTGAGGTTGAAATTTGGGCTGCTACTTCTCTGAATTGTAATTGTCTGCTTGTCTTGGTCGATTCTGATTGTTCATTGCTGGCTAGAGTTGCTGAAACTTGGGTTTGGAGTGAATGATTCTGATTGTGCAGATCTATTTAGAGAAAAATAGCTAGAGTTGTGTAAATTGGTAGAATTGAGTTGATTGTGATAGAGCCTAGTGTTCCTTGTTGTGTGTTGGGTCTTTTTCCTTTGAAGTTAGAGTCTTTGGTTTTTTCATTTTAGTTTTCCCTGCCCAGGAGGGCAGTTCCTTAAGTGTGGGGGTGTGATAACTCTCAATTTTTCCTTCTTTTCTTGTGTTTAGAAGTTAATTTTAGTTTGTTTTTGTTTCTAATTTTCTATAATTAGGTTAGTTTAGCATTTTTTCTTAATTTTAGAGCTTTCGTTAAAATAGTGTTAATTTTCCATTTTTAGTTAAATAAAATAGTTTTTCTTAATAATTAGGAATTTTATCTTAGAAAAAAAATTCAGAAAATTAAAAATAAAATTTCAATTTTTTTTAGGCTTTATTTCTTTATTTTTTTACCAGTTTATTCTTTTTAAATTGAGATGTTAATGTTTGCAGGAATAAAAAAAAAAAAAAGGAATTGAACAATTACGTTGAAGTGGTGTTGCTGCCATAAATTGGGCTGATTGCAAGAGTTGAGCTGCTACCTACACTGGGCTTAAGTGGGACGCAACGTTTTGCATTGTTGATGCCTTAGGGGTCTCCTAGCTTAATTCTCATTTGCAGAGGGCTCGAGCAACACACATTCATTCG
>NC_028356.1:29918268-29968901 GCF_000741045.1 Vigna radiata var. radiata
ATTTCATTTTATATTTTTTTCCCCACCTAGTTTTTTAGTAAATAACTAATTAGGCTTAATTTTACAATTTCTAAACTTGATAAGTACCAAGTCCAGGGATTGATCCTTGGTTGACCCTTATATTACATTAGTGGGGAAATTTAAGGTTTGTTGACTTTTGTGCGACCAAAAGACAGTTCAACAAGCACCTAAGTGATTTGGGATCTAGGGATAGACTCAATAACTTGATCATTCTTAGCATCAAACTTAATGCAAATTGTATGTTAAATTGACTAAGGGTTTAACAGGTTGATATATTAATTTAGAACTAGTTGCTAAGGGATTAGGACTAGTATGTCATGATGTGAATTCTTGAATGAAATAATGAAATAATGAAATATTGAACAGTTTTATATTGATATGATTCATGAAACCTAATTCCAACGAAGTTTCTTTTAAATATAAATTCCTTGCACATCAATTGTTCGATAAAATACCAAAAAGAGTTTCTTGTGTTGTTTTGTGCATTTTGATGTCTAATTGAGTTATAAAAAGAAGAATTGTCATGTGTTGCACAAATCCCTTGGGATAACGATACTTTACTTATCCACTATATTACTTGTAACGATTTGGAATACTTGCCAAAAAGTTAACATAAATCAACATGATTTTAAATCAAAGCATATTAATTATTTCGTTATTCAAATGTTAAGCAAAACAAATAAAGGAAGCCATCAAACAAGGGAGATCACATAATAGTCAAAGAATCAAACCTTCCTAAAGATAAACTACTACTTCTAAAATTTAAAAACGAAATTTTAATAACAATCAGAAGGGAAAAGATATAACACAACCATCCTATAAAAAATCAACATCAACATAATTAATTATTTTGTTATTAAAGTAGCAAACAAATAAATCAACAGAGCAAAAATAACAAATTATGGTGTCGTTGGTTGCTATGTGTGGGTGAGAGAGAGGATGAAGATGAGAGAGAGAAAGGATGGAGAGAAACAAATTGGATAAGTAAAGAAGGTGAGTTAGGGTTACGTGAGTGTTTCTGATTTTTTTATTTTAAATTAAAACTAAAAATTATTAAAATACCCATATGTTTAAAGTATGTTTTTTTTTTATAAATCGAGATTTTTTATCTACTAAATTTGATACACTTTATTAAAATGTATCATATGAAAAAAGAACTCATATATATATATATATATATATATATATATATATATATATATATATAATATAATATAATATAATATGAAGTCTTATGCAGTATGATTTTTATTATTTTTCATTTATATTTAAACCATAGGTGAATGAGACCATTTCATTCTATAACTAAAGTTGTATGAGTGTGAAATGACTTTTTTTTTCTTTCAAACTTTGTACTGAACACAATTTTAATGTTTTTGTTGGAAGTCCCACATCGACTAGAGATAAGGCCAATTTATAATATATAAGTGGGGTGCAGACCTCACCTTACAAGCCGGTGGGGTGTGTTGGAAGTCTCACAGCGACTAGAGATAAGGCCAATTTATAATATATAAGTAGGGTGCAGACCTCACCTTACAAGCCGGTTTTGTGGGGTTGAGTTAGACTTTAAAACCCACTTTCTAATAGTTTTTAAGTTTAGAGTAAAGTCGTGCATGATTGGCATGATTTAGAATTAATATTCAAAGTCATTTAGGTTTAACACAATATTGACATTATAAGAAATTTTTTAAGTTTTGTTTTTTTTACTTGTGTTTAATTAAATTCAATAAAATATAAATATTTGCTGTAATTGTTTAATTAAATTCATTAAACTAGTTTAATGAAAAAAAGATAATAAACATTAAATACTAAGTAATAAAATTTAGTTTTTAATAAATTACGTCTACAAGAGAAATAACTTATATATAAAAAGAGTAAGCATTATTAAAAAGAGGCTTTTAATGTGCTATATACACTTCGGTTATTATAAAATCGAAGCGTATAAAAACGTGGTGGCAATTTTTTAAATATTGAAACATTATATGTCTCAATTATACATAACCTGATGCATGTTCCCTCTATTGCCTCGGTCACTACGAGAACCGAAGCATAAAACTATGTGCCACCTCACGAGTCTCGTCTGCCCCATCTGCAAAAGCACACGTTTTGTCTAATAGTCTTGTAGAAAAAGCCTTTTGCCTCGATTTTACTCAGACTGAGGCAGTATGGCCTGCCAAACGCAACTTGTATTACCTCGGTTAGCGCCTGCCTGAGGCCGTAGGGACTTTCTTCTTTGGTTAAGCTGTAGCCCGAGACATATAAGTTTAATTTAAAATACTTTTTAAGCGTTTAGGCACCAGTTTTTCGTTTAACCGAGGCAGTAGCCCTTTGTTAGGTTAAAATTTCAGAAAACTTAAAAGTTATTATTCTTCTTCCTCGCGCTGGTTTCTTCTTTTCTCTCTCGCACTTTCTTCTTCTCCACTAGTGCCTCCCAGTTGTCGATCGACGCTGCAGCCTTTGTTACTTTGTCTAAGGAGTCCACGATGTTGCCTCCCCTGTTGCTTCTCGTCGCTTCTCCGTCGCGTGCTTGCCCCTCCGTCACGTGCTCGCCCTCCTTCGTCGCTCCTTCTGTTGCATTTCTCTCGCTGCACCAAAGGTCGCGTCGCCACAGTTTGTCCACCACCGGCGCCTCCATTGTCTCCGGCGAAGTCCTTCCAAAAATAAAAAACCTATTGCATCGGGTTTGGTCTTCCTTGCGACGACACAAATTGGGGTTTTTTGTGTAGGTGTGAATTCGTAATTAGGGTTTCCATGGTCCAATTTGGGGATTTTTCTTGCAGGTTTCATGGACAAAGTATGGTTGTTAGAGACGAAGGAACTCACGATTTGGCTCACGTTGGTGATGGTGAAGCATCACAATTTGGTTACGCGAATTGGGAAATTTTCAAATTGATTTTGTGATTCTGGTGTCTAGGTTTCTTCGGATGGAGGTTTTGGGTGGTGCGTTGGAGAAGAAGTTAATTTTTGTAGTGTTCACAATGGCGAGGAAAGCTCTATGATTAGGGTTCATGGTGGTTTCTAGGATGAGATTACTGGTGTGAGTTGTTTTTAGCTTTTACTGCAGGTGGTTGGATGATTAATGAAGGCATTGTGTAAGGAGGATGATGAACATGGTTCTTGGCTAGGTGTTTTTGCAGGTCTGGAAATTTCCGATGACGGGCAGAGAAGATGCATTTTCTAATTATTATAATTTTCTAAGGTTTTACCGCTAAAGTGTAACATGACTTCATAAAAGCAAAGTCAATGTACTATGGCACGACTTCAGGCTTGGCACAACAACAAATTCAAACACAATTTTGCAAAAATTATGTACTTCTATTTAAAATTGGGTTCCTTTTAACAAATTGCCATTGATTCATGTATTCAACATAGTTTCAAAGGATAAATTGTATTAGCATGCAGTGGTGGAGTTAAGGCAACTCTAATGGAAATTCTTCAAAGTATGTTTGTTAGAAATTCCCAAATATTAGCCACATTTTAAATCATGTGAAAGGTTAACAATGTCATGAGCGTGCAACATTCACGTGAGTATTGAATGCAAGTTTTGATTTGGAAAGTTCACGAGATACATGAAATTGAAGTCCAACCTTTCATAATATTGGAAAAGGATTAATTAGTAATTTAATAATTTAATTTCTTGGTTTCGTTCAGTTTGATCTCCTTATTATTTTCATATTCAATTTAGTCCTCTAATTTTATAAAAAAGTTCATTTGGTAGTTTCCATTAAATTGATGTTAATATTGTGTTTGCACATGACAAGTATTAATTTGTGAAATTTTCAATTTTTAAATTTAAAAGGAAATTAAAAAAACATAATCTACCTCATGTTAGGTCATGGACATGTCACGTGGTAATCACAGTTTGAAATCAATGAAGCAAAAACTAGAACAAAAGACACCAAGTTTAAAACCCTAATATGGTAAGTGAGCCTTAAAACAATTTCATTTTGCAAAAAAAAAAAACATTATCGTCAATATCACCAAATCGAAAGTAAACTCACAAGTTTGACTGATTTCATCTTTGATCTCACGATTCTGTTGTAATAATAGCATATTATTGCAAAAGAAACGTTTCTCCAACGGTAATATTCCAACAGCCAAATTCTTAAGTGCTGCAACGGCCAAATTATTTATTGTTTTTTTATTGTCTTTTATTGATTTTATTCTCTTCTAAGCTCTATAAATAGATACCTCTTCCCCCATTCCAAAACACACCAAGTTGAGTCATTTTCATTCTCCTCTNTTCTTATTTTCATTCTCTTTTCATTCTGGGTATAAACTCTATCAGAGTTTCTTGTTTCTTGCTAGTTCTGTGATCCTCGAATACATTTCGAGAAGTTCTTGTTGTATCCTGGGGGACTTGCGCAATACACTGCGGATAAGTCCTTAAGGACAGTGAATTTACACGCCTCAGGAAATTGCGATTTGAGATTTTGGTCAGTATTTTCTAACAGATTCTACTCCACAATCGAGTTTGCTTTCGAGTTAACTCGGAAGCACTGAGTGAACACGTAAACTCATCTTAGTTAATGAGTTAACTCGTGAGTTTGATAACCATGTCTATATCTGCCAGAAATCTTTTAGTTTTTTTATGGGGATTTAGGTATGCATCATTCTCCCTTCACACACATATTGTGCGTGACATGAGTGTGGCCCTATACTCGGGTCTGTTTAGCTTAGAATTAAAGGGGATTGTGTAGTAGTACCATAATGGATGTCCTTCCCAAGTAGTCATTATGAGAGTCTCACTTAGAGTTTGTTTGCTTCATTGGCATTCCTACTTCTTGTTGTCAACCAATTGTACTGGGAAATGTCATGAAGTGGGTTATAACTCTAGTGACCTTGATCCTTAGCGCATGTACTTTGCCTTAGAACTTTAAGCGTTAAACCCCTATGTCAAGGCACAAAAGAGAGATTGTTTGCATCTTTCATCCCTCACCTTCTTGTGTACATATCATACATCACATCATGCGAATAAGCACCTTTGAGACGAAATCACGCATCCCGATGGCATACCATGCATTGAATTATTGATGAAGGCATCACATTTGTACTAGTATCATGAGAATAAGCCTTTTGAGGTGTAGATATGCATTTCTTTATGTCATTTAATTTCACATCACACATGAGGTTTTCAAAATAAACGTATCACTTTTTCATCCTTATGCAAATAAGTGTCTCTTAAGACACATACATTATATCTCAGGTTCTTTGATTAATTAATTGCATGATATTCTTTTAATCATCTTCCATAATATGCTCTTTAAAGCCATACATACATAATTGCATTCACAATTTGATTGTATTCATGCATAATACCTTATACACAATTTTCCAAATATTTTTTGTAGCATCTTGCCTTTTCAGGCCACTTTACATAATGTATAACATATATCCATTTGATGTTAGCATACACATAAATAAAAGAAGGTTTCAAACTTATCATAAGATTTTGCATTCTCATGCCACCTTGCATGGATCTGTATGTTGTCATGCACATGCATATAGCCAAGTTTTTCAAAATTCATATCATTGTGCATCTTTATGCCACACTACATAGTACATAGCATACATTGACATAAAATTTTGAAAAGAAGAAAAACAAAACTTCGGAGTAAATTCAAATTGTTTTTTTCTTTTATTCATATTCAAATTTGAAACTTTCTTAATGGAAGTTCAAACGATAACATTATTCTCTTTTCTTTTTCATCTACAGTGATAATAATGAAAATATTTACAAGTGAGGATGATAATAACAACATAATGGTATATTAAGAAAAAACATTTTAGTCTTTTTTTATTTTATTTATATAGGTAAAATAATGGGTGTGATTTTAATTTAGTTATTTATTTTTATGAAAAAATGTTTAAAACGAAAGTAATGTTTTCACGATTTCATTAAGTTACATTTACTATACTAATCCTACATATAAATTCTTTTATATAAAAAAAATATTTTTTTTAAATATATTTATACATTAACTTTAATTTTAAATTTTTCATTGATTAGTAAATAGTCAATTTCTTTCCACTATCTCAAATTGTTCTTATTTATCTTTATTTAAATACTTAATTTTTTTTTACCTTTTTTATCTTTCAATTTGGTTTTTATTTTTTAAATTAAGTTTTAATAACTTTAAAAAATAGTCAAAACGTTTATATATCTCAAAACATTATACTTATACAATTTTAAAAAAAAAGTTTTTATTCTAGTTTTATTCGAATATAAATAATTTAAACATACTATTTAATAATTTCCCTCTCCTTTCACCCATTGATTATTCTCAGACTGTGTCTCTCAACTTCAGACTCATCCATTCTCATTCCAGTTTCCGCCATTTGTGTTTCTCTTCCTTTTGGCCATGGCTCTGCACCTCTGTGTCACTTTCAATTCAACCACTTCCAGTTTTACTCAAGGTTTTTTCACTGACTCGAACACTTTTCTGCATCGCATTTTTTTCTCACAGTTTTAACTTACGTGCAAAATTTTCAGGTAGAAAATGCAAGTACGAAGGCCAATCAGTGGTATGAACTATCTCCCGCTCACAATTTGCGCTTCAATTTCCTAAGCCTAACTGCTTTACTTTCAATACGACCATCGATTGATAGTAATTGCCAAACAATTTTGTGCTCTCGAAAAAAAGTAAAAAAACGGTTAGGGTTTACGTTGGATTAGTTTGGGACAAACTTAGCAACGTTTTTTTATTTTCTACATTATTAATCTACTTAATAAAGATATTCATTGAATATGAATATACATTAGGGAAGTGAAACTCTAAATTTGATTAGAGAATGGTAGTTTATAAACTATAGGCAACTATAGCCAACTATAGTTAACTACTGTCAACTTGTATAATCAGTCAAACTTGTACAACTGTAGGTTTCTTTCATTGTATATGTTATCTTCTCAGCTGCCAGTTTATAACAGCTTCTTAGACATCTGTGTCAATACTCTTTTACATAACATTCAATTAGTAAGATCAGTTAATAAAAATATTCTGTTCAATTTCAGTTTTTCCCTCTCTTTTCTCTGTTCACGTTCTTTAAGAGAGAATATCAATAATAGTGTGCCTGCGGTTTTGCACTTACACTTTTGTCCTTCAATTTATTGTTTGTGAAGGGATAAACTCGCAATTTAGTTCTTGAAACATAATGCTCTCTCCTAAATAGTTCTTAAAGGCTTCTAACTAATAAAATTATATAAGTGTGCTCCTAATGTATTAGAAATTATGTGTCTCCAATTATTAAAAGTAATCTTCAAATTAATCCCCACTGTTAGTACAATGTGTTAACTTAGGGCTTTAATTGATGGATATCCAATACGTTATGGAGTATTTATATACTTTAATTAATCAAGGATTATTTAGGTGATGAGTGATAATTGAGGAAATTAATTGATGGTTTATTAGCTTGTGAAAACAGTGCTAAAAAGACTCGTGGAGGGCTTATCTTTTTATCTCTAATGTATATTGCTACAAATGGTGAAAGCTATTTCCTATGAGATGTGGGCTGCACATATATATATCATAATAAAGTGGGACAGTTTTTTGTTGTTCTCTCTCCGTTTTTGGAGGTGCTCTTTCTTTTGTGAAGCTGTCATTTAGACTTGTATAGTAATTCTCTAGGTGAGGCTGTGTCGACAACTTCATTTTCTCATTGGTGTGTTGTTTAGTAGTACTAGAGTGTCTCTTAGTTCTACCGATTTAAGGAAAAAAAAAATGTGTGTATATCTACTTATTAATTTTGAATTTATAAATTGAGTTTGTGTGTAGAGAGCACTTCCTATACGTATATTATCAGTGGGGAAGAAGCGATCACCTGGACTTCAACTCATGGTTGATGAGTATGTTGATAAGCTCAGGTACTATTGCAATGTCGAGGACCTTCAAATTCGGACAAATCCTCGAAACTCGCGGTAAGTTCAGTTCACTGAGTTAGTTTTATTTGAGCACAGTTTCATTTTTGTCATGCTTTGGGTGATGAATGTGAGTTCCAAATTAGTATTGTGAATGTGTGAGTGTGTGTATGCTAGATAGAACCTGTCAGTTTTAGTTACAAATAGTTGTACTGAGGAATTTTTGTTGTGTTGTCTAATAGAAACGGTGGATCATTTGTTTGCCTTATAGTGACCAAAGGGCTCAGGTTGATGCTGAAGATGAGGCAGTGATGAACCTTATAAGGTCTGATGATTGGGTATAGTCTCCAACATGCATGAATTTGAATTACAGTAGTGAAAAATTTGTTGTCCTTATTTGTACTTTTAAGTATGCTGTTTTGTTGAGATGAGAAAGTTAGTGCAATAAAGGATTTGCATTGGCGTTTAGAAATGAATAATGTTGCTTGGTGCATGCTTATACAGTTATAGCTTATAAGAGTTGGATATAATTAAAGTCTTTAAAATTAAAATCAAATCACAATTTTAGGGACTAAAAACAATTTAAACTAAGTTATAGTGATGCTTCCATTTGTTCTGTTGTTTCTCTGAATTGTTTGAAATTTTCTCCTTCTTTACCACATTTTTCTGAAGGCAAACAGATCTGATCTCTATTTGAAGCCTTCTTTATCCTTGCCAAAGCTTTGCAACGCAATTTGTTGTATTTCTATACTCTCTTATTCTCTGGCTTTCTTGTGGTGATGGAATTGTGGTCTCTAATTGGGCCTAACAAATAAGCATTAGTGCTAATTCTGTATCATGTTTTGGTTGCTAACAGTCTTAATGTACTTACCCATGCTATTGTAGCTAAAATTGGGTTCCTTTTCTTCCCAGGAATATTTTCTACCGCACAGACTACTACACTCACTTTGAACTTAATCCACTCCATCATTCTATCCATTAAGATTTATGTCATGTTTTAATTGCCCAGATTGACATTGTTCAAATTTCTGCGAACACTGTAGCAGTGTCTACGTTAAATTCTTGCTTGAAGCTCAAAACCCATTTTATTTGCAACTCATATTTTTCATCATAAAGGGCATGTTTGGTTTAACTTATTTTAAAGAAACAATAGATTACCATGACTAGCTTTCCAAGAGAGCTTCTGAAAAGTGATCATGTCATCAGAATTCATTTAACCCAACATGCTAAAGCGTGCCAGTTACAGAATTTTAGATCTTTGTTTTATCAGAAAGAATCTGTTTTTTCTTCTCCTAATTTGGTTTTATCGGTTATGTACCTGCTCGTATAGGTTGTGATGTTGGATGAACGTGGGCTAGACATAGGATCTGAGCAAATGGCAGAGTTGGTGGGTGATGCAGGAAATACTGTAAGAACATTTTGTAATTGATCTCTGCCGTACATTGAAATTTGTTCAATTATGGGCTTGGTTGAGTATGCTGGCTGGCACTATGATCAAATAAAGCATTATAAGTTATCAATCATGTAACAGACCGTTGGTATCCTGTCTACATCGACATTGAATACCTCAATTCTGTTAATTGTTATGGTGAAATAATACGGTTCATATTTATCATTCTTGGTAGTGCTTATATCAATCATTTTGGTGTATTTCTATCTTTCATGACCTTAGTTGATCGTGAATTGACTTCTCACTAAAACATTTTAATAGCCACCAGAGTTATCAAATCTACTTTTTATTTTTTTTGTAAACTTGCAGGTCACGAAAGCCTTATACTTTGAATTTTGTCCTGTTGTGAAAAACCGTTATCTCTCAAGCTGGCCAAAATGGCCTCTCAGTTTTGAACTCCTGAAGTGTGATTTCTAGTCCTGTAATGCAACGCAAGTTCGTATTTAATCTTATTTAGTATTAAATGCTTCTCAAAAGTAGTATCACTAGTTTTAGTGTTTTTACTTTTCCAGTTTACTGCGTTGTTTGGATTTCTTTTTCAAGCCAATCTATTTTATATATGTTTGTGTGCATGGCGTCTATGTACATTCTCTTGTGATTTTCATTCATGTTAGTTAATTTGTTCTTTTTAATATGAAGATACCTTTGAGCAAAAATTTAATGTTAAATAAAAAATATATTCATTAATTTCTGCTTTCTTACAGGGTGCTTCTCGGATATCTTTTTGTATTGGTGGTCCCTATGGTCATGGAAGAAAAATAAAGGAACGGGCTAACTTATCAATCAAGTTATCTTCACTTGTCTTAAATCACCAAATAGCATTAGTTGTACTCATGGAACAGCTTTACAGGTATCTATAAATTAATCTCTTAATATTGTATTCTAAATTTTTTAATGTTAGACTAATTAGACTAAAGTTGTAGCACTAGGCCTTCATAATTATCTAAATGAATTGATCATATTCTCTGTCGCTAACTTCAATTTTTGACTTGTAGGTCTTGGACAATTTTAAAAGGACAAAAGTACCACCATTAGATATCCTTCCTAATCTTCGTATCTATATGTCTGTTATGACCAATCGAGCTTTCCTCTGAACCTTTTATCTCTTGTCTTCTATTTAACATAAGTTCCTTTTTTGAATTTTGGGTGAAAGACCGAGTTGTCTTGTTATGTATAGTGGAATTTGATTGTATAAGTGTGTATACGAAGTGACGTGAAAAATTGTTACGTTGTTGTTTTTTTGTTTAACTTGTTCCATTATTAAAGCGGAAGGGTGTTTCAGTTAGAATTATTCTAAAATCAAACGTGTAATAGTAAAAGAAATTTTGTATTTAAAGTTATCACATACTTTATCAAGAGATTAAATTGTTCGAATTTTCTTTGGAAGTTTTTCCAAATAGAATATGACATTACTCTTTTTGCATATGACCCTATCCTTTTTGGAAAAACTTGTATACCATATTTAAACTCTAATGTTGTAGTTGTGAGTAGAAAATTAGTACAGGGGTTGTTGCTACCACAACACATGAATGCACACTACCATTTGAAATTATATATTCTTATATCATGAGGTCTCACTCAAACCATTTCCATTGACATCCATCACTTGTCACGCGACAAATTGGATGTACATTTAAAATAATTGAACACATGCATATATGTATAGATGCATGCATTATCAAAATTATTAAGATTGTGTTTGGATGACGTAATTTAGAGGACAATTCATTTATTTGAAAATTTTAAAAGTTTTTATACTAAAATGATTGTATGGGTAAAATAATAGAAAAAAATTGAAATTTAAGAAATTTTAGAAGGTATTTCAAATGTATAAAATAAAATAATTTCAAATTCCTTAAAAGATATAAAAGAATTGAAATTTCATTTATTTTCACTCCACTTATGAAGGTTAAGTTGAGTTAGATCAGGTTATAGACTCAATTAAGTAGGTTCGGGTTGAAGGGTGGGTTGAGTCAACTCGAGCTAAATATTTAGTTGAGTTGGCTCAAACATAAAGTTGAGTCGGTTTGGATTGATAGTTGAATTGATTTAATGCAGGCTATAGGTTGAGTCGATTTGGTGCAAGTCAAAAGGTCGAGTTAATTTGTTCTAAAATGATGGCAAGCTGAGTTGATTGTATTTGAAAGTTAAACTAAATCGTCTTTGGATGAATGATGACTCAAGTTAGTCCAGTTGAAGGTCGACATAGGTTGAAGGTTGATACTACTTGGACAAGTTGAAGGTTAAGACAAGTTGACTCAGGCCAAAAGTGTAGGCAAGTTAATCGGGTCAAAGATCAAGACAAGTTGTTGTAGGTCGAAGCTCAAGACAAGTCGGCGCATCTCAAAGGTCAAGTCAATTCGACACAGACTAAAAATTGAGTTGATTTAACTTGGGTTGAAAGTCAAGACGAGTTAGTCCATACCTATAATCGAGACAAGTCGGTCCAAGTTAAAGGTCAAAAAGAGTCAGTCCATGTCAAAAGTCGAGTAGAGTCGGTCTGAGTCGAAAATCAAGTTAAATTGACTTGGGCCTAAGATTGAGTTGGCCATGATAAAAAGTTAAGATGAGTAAGCTTGGGTCAAAGATTAAGACGAGTTGTCCCAGACTAAAGTTTAAAGTAAGTTATTTCGAGATGAAGGTCGAACTATGTCAACCCACACTAAAGGGTAAAGTCTAGTCATTCAAATATTATTAAAATAGAACTTTTCCTTAAAGAAGAAATTAAATTGTTTTATCCTAATAAGAAAATTGAATTCTAAAATATTTTGACCTACAATTCTATTGAGATAATACAGTTAGAGTCAATTATTACATTCAAGGTATTGTCCTCTTTAGAGCTTGGAGCTTCGTCATAGTTTAATCCTTAAAAGGCATCTCATTGCATTGACTAAGTGGGTCTTTACCCTATTTCTCTTTGAAGTGGAATAGTTTTCCCACTAAGAGATACAACTTGACTTTTGATAACCTTATACTTTGTCTTAAAGATTCTTCAATGTTTAACTGGATATATATTAAGTGTATGAAATATGAATTGAATACTCCTTATGGTAAGATAAGAAGTTGTATTTATAGACTTCTTAGATCATGAATAAATAAATTTATTAAGATAATTAAGTATTAAATCTTGAAGGTATTACATAATTAACTATTATATCATAATATCTTTAGATAATAAAGTATTATATCATAATATCTTAGAGATAAAATAAAATATCATAATAAGTTATTATATTATGTGATATTATTCGTCGATAATTTTTGTTGGTAAGTTTTATTGTTAAAATGGATAACAAAATTTTTATCTTGACTTTGATTATATTGTGATAAAATTTGTTAGTAATTTCTTTTTTTAAAATTCGTTGATAAATCAATCCATAATTGATTTTTTTTTAAATTTATCAATAAATTCCTTATTAATTGTTTTATCGAAAATTTTTAGTAAATTCATCAATTATTATAATTTTTAAAATTCATCAATAAGTTTGATAGGTGCAAATATTTTTGTCAAATTTAGTGAAATATTTATTATAAATTAAATGAAAATGAGTAAAAAAAAATAGGAGAGAAAAAAAGGCTTAAATTCTTAATTAGTCCTAGGGAATTTTCAGTTTAGTATCCGGTTTTAAAAGTGTATACATTAGGTCCATGTTTTGCAATCTGTGTCAATTTAGTGAATTAATGACACTTCAAACAAGTTTGTAACAGCAATTGGAAGGTGCTCAAACGTTCAACCAGTTAATAAACATGCTGCAACTCAAAATGACTTGTCCACTTGCAATTTTCAAGCCAAATTGATGGTTCAAAGGGACTATCAATTTGAACCATCAATTTGGCTTGAAAATTGCAAGTGGACAAGTCATTTTGAGTTGCAGCATGTTTATTAACTGTTTGAACGTTTGAGCACCTTCCAATTGTTGTTACAAACTTGTTTGAAGTATCATTAATTTACTAAATTGACACAAATTGCAAAACATGGAGACACTTGATGTAAAAACGGATACTAAACTAAAAATTCCCTCCTAATATAGACCAATTAAAGATTTAAACCAAAAAAATACTCAAAAGAAAAAAAAGAAAGAGTCAAAATAAAAAATATTAATATCAACAAGATCATGACTATATCAATGAACATGATAACGATAAAAGAGGTAAAGAAAAAGAAAAAATAAGAAACAAAGAAGGAAAAAGAGGAAAACAGAAAAAAAAACTAAATCATCATATTTGTTGATAAATTTTATTAAAAAAAATCATTAATAAATTTCAACAAATATTTACTGATAAATAATTTCTGACAAATTTTAATTATATATAATTACCTATATATTTTCAGTCGTATAGATAAACTTTCTTATTTATAAATAAAATTGATCGTAAATATTTTATCGTTAATAAATCGAAAGTAATTTTATTTAATAATATATTGTTATGATTTTGGTGAATTTTATCTACTAAATTTTCTTGTAATATTTAGATTGATCATATTTAATACTTAAATCACTTTTTAAATTATTTATTCAAGTTTATCTGACAATAATTCTTTAGAAACTATTGTATAAATATTTACAAACTATTGTATAAATAATGATTGGTAAAAATTCTCCATCCACCTGAAAACATAAAATTATTTTTTAAAAACATTAAGGATTTGAAATAAATTATTTTAAGTTTGCACATCATTGAAGAATTTTCACAAATGATTTGAAGGTATGTTACAGATTAACATTATTTAAAATAATCTAATCCCATTATTAGAATTGTAACAAAAAAATCCACAACCCGATTAAATAGTAATAAAAACGAAAATAAATATCAATATAAGAAGAATTCCTTATATATATATATATATATATATATATATAAAATTGAATTCATATCTCATTACAATAATTTCACCTCCCATCAAAGAGAAGCAACGGTGTGGATGAGTTTGCTTCATGTAATGGATAATCCAACAATAACTAACAAAAATAATATTATTATTTTATTAATAGTTGAAATGTTAGGCGAAACTTGTCTACTCTACCATTTAGCAAGATAATATCTTTTTAAAAAAAAAATAATTATATAAAATTAATCCAAAGTGAATCTACTTTGATTATCTCTCTTTTGACACTACATGATTTGACATCACCCTGCACCGTTTTGGAGTCATCCGTTACAAGGATTTTTTTTTTTCTTAAATACAAAACAAATTTTTTATAATTTATTGAATATTTTTATTAATTAAATAATTATAAATTTTCTAAACTTATAAATTTTAAATCTAATATTTTTTTTAACTTTTCCATAACACTGATAGTAATGTCTAAGATACAGTAATTAACGGTTGACCGGTAGTGTGAAGTCCCAACTATAATATAAGTGTAATAAAACCATTCGCAGAGCGTGAAGTCCAAGGCGCGTGGCATCGCGTGCACAAGCAGTTATCGATAAACCAAAACCCCAAAAATTTGAATAACCCTCTCTGCCTTCTCCTTCTTCTTCCTCTCCCCCACTTCATAAGTCCACCCTCACCATCTTACGCGCGCAAGATCTCAAGCGCCGAACATTCTAGAAACTTTTCAGATCGAACACCGTCTTCCATTTTCATTCTCTTGTGTTGTTCTGGTAACTGATTCGAAGGAAGCGGTGAGAGTGATGGGGGATGAGAAAGCTGAGAAGAAAGAAAGTAGTGCGGTGAAGGAGAATATCGAGAACAATGGGGAGAAGACGAAGGAAGAGAAGAAGACAAAGAAGAAGGGGTTTATTTCGCGAATATGGAACGCGATATTCAGGTCCAACAACGACGATTTCGAGAAGAGGCTTCAGTATATCACCAAAGAAGAAAACGCCGTCGTTGTGAGAATGAGCAACAGATCTCGCTCTTGGAGGCGAACCTCTCGCCAGCTTATTTTATTTTCCGTTCTGTTCGAGGTAATTTTTCGTTTTGCTCTGAACTTGCTTGGCCACTGTGGGGAGAGTACAAAAAGTAGATACATAGATATGAGGTTTTGAATTGTGGTTGTGGAGTCTCTGATGATGACGTTGACATGGTTGGAATTGTTTTTGAGATGTGCTTTTGAGGCTTCGGACATTTTTTATGTTGTGGAGACTTTTTGATGCTGCTGGAAATTGCTCTTGGGATGTGGAGACTTAAAAACCTTGATGTTGTGGAGGGTCCAAAAACCTTGACATTGCGAGAATTCGTGGCTGCAATTGTGGTTGCTATTGCGGTTGTGATATGGTTTTGGAGACTTCCAAGATTTGATGTTGTGGAGACTTCAAAGACCTCAACGTTGTGAAAAATAGTTGCTGCAATTGCGTTTTTTTAGAGTGGAGAATTTAAATCCTTGGATATGTGAAGGAAAGTAAGCTTGGGCTTATTTTCGTTTTTTGAAGAAAAGAACAACATTTTTTTCTTTAAATATTTTTTGAAAGATTTAAGTCATGAATTTATTCGTTCGATGAGTTTGAAGGCTGTTGGTATTTTAGTGTTTTTTTTCTTTTCTTTTTTTGTGGACAATGGGTGGACTGGATGAGATTATGGGATGATTTTGGCTGAATCGGGGTTAATAGAAAGTGATCTGTATTTGGGAATGGTCTTAGTAGGTACTTGGGTATTATGAGATGCCTAAGTTCCACATTCAGTAAGATGAGATTCTCCGTCTGGTATTTAAGTTCTCCCTTAATAGCTAACTTTTCAAAGTGGGTTCTCCGAATTTTTTAGTGTTTATCAATTGGTATTCGAGTTATTGGTGTCTGGAAAAGGAATACTTGCAGATCGTATTCATGTGCTCTCCCCCTTTAATAGCTAGCTGTTGAGAGCGGGTTCTCCAAATTCTGGGGTGCTTATCACGTCTTTTAGAAGTTAGTTTGGATAAGAAAGTAGAACCATTTTGGACTGTTAGTGTAGATTTAGTTTGGATTATGCCATAGATTATATGAAAGGAAATGAACATGAAATAGATCCGAGGTGTGTGATAAGACTCTATCTTCTATATAGGATAATGACAATGGGGAATTGCCTCAAATTTTAAAATTTCTCCACTGACATTATCCTTTTCTTTTTGAGTGTGTAAAATTAAATGGATTTTACTTAAAATCGTTTTCAACTTTCAGGTCATTGCTGTAGGTTATGCTATTATGACGACAAGATCAATGGATATGAATTGGAAAATGCGGGCAATTCGAGTGTTGCCAATGTTTCTTTTGCCTGCCTTGTCAACCGCTACATATTCAACATTTGTCAGCTTCACAAGGATGTGTGAGTTCCAAACTCATATATCTCATTCTTTTGCACGAAGTTATATTTTTTGGAAGTTTTAGCACCATTTATTTATCTGTTCTACTGAATATTCCGCTGACTTCTAGGTCAATTTAATGTCCTGATTTTTTTTTTTCATATTTGTGCTCATCAATTGTTCTAGTCTTCCATATATGGTTTATAGTTGGAAGGGTTTTCACTCCATCACCTTTATTAACAACCTCTAAGTGAGTGAAAAAGTCTATATTTAATACTCTAGATGAATAAATGTTTTTTATAAAAATAATTTCTCCGGTATAGTTTTGCAGCAAGTGCTGATAAAAAAATGCTTGATCTTAACATATGTTTACAATAAGTAGAAGTAGAAGGTCCTTAAGATCATAAGCAATCTTTGTACAATTACCGGAAATGAAATTCTGTGCAGAAAAAGGTGAACATGGAGCAGCGTTTATTATACATTTGGTACCATCATTCATAATTTGTGAAGGCTACTACTGATAACCATAGTCATTTAATTTGTAACATTAGATTGCAATTTAATGGTGGGGTTTTTGAACTTGAAGCTAGTTTTTAGAGTTTGAAATGCCAAGTACAGATAATATTAGTTTAATTTTAAATAGAAATATGTGATTTTATAGGTGATCGCAAGGACCAGAAAATTCTTGAGAGGCTTAGAGCTGAAAGGAAAGCGAAAATTGATGAGCTCAAAGAGAAGACAAACTATTACATTACTCAGCAACTCATTCAGGTAATTGTTTAAAGCAATTATTGGTACATAGGTTTCAGTATTACCTCTGTTCTTTTCACTCAGAGCAGACAATATACTGGGGTTGTTTTCTTTCATGCTTTATTTGGTGCATACAATGTAGTATCTTTAGTGCTTAAGTAAATACTAATTTTTACTTGGTGTTCACACACTGCACTTTATAGTAGAGTCAAATCCAGTCAAACAAATTGAACCTGTTACAAGTCATAATCATAGCCGCAGCACTTGATATCACCTAATAAGAACAAAATTGGCCTCCTTTCTTGCACGGGCGTGACCAACTGCTGCTGAAACCAAGGTGCCAATGCCATCACCGCCACACAACTAGTATCAGATGAACCTTCAAGAAATATGGGGCCTAAAATAAAGACTTTCTATATCTCAAACATAATATAAACCTAATCAGACAAAAAAAATATATTCCAAAATAAAGTCTTTTCAAAAATAAGACAATCTCTAAATTGCATAAGTAGGACAGTTATTTCAAAAAGTAACACATAATTAATAAATATTTTACATAAGGTAATTGAATCATATATTCTATTAGAGCCAAGAAGGGATTTTTTTTGGAAGTGTTGTCAGATTATATTTTGCTTGACAACAAACATAACCGGTTACCATCACGCTATCTTGTTACTCATGCAACTGGGTAACATTGATTGTATAAGAGCTAAGCCTCTTTATACTCAGGCCTTATCCCATTATCTGTAAAAATAGATAAACTTATACATAATAAACAGCCACTTTGAATGTTATCGCGTCCATTATGTTATTTGTTAACATTGAGAACTTTTGCCTTGGGGAAGTAAACGAATCGCATGTGATATGACCAATTAAACACTACTAGTTTCTTTTGTATATGTTCCTATGCTTTCAAGTGTATTATTAAAAGTCAGCTTGATGTATATGTTTGCAAATAATTTAATATTATTGTGTATTATACTTGTCTCTTGTGATCCACAGAGATATGACACGGATCCAGCAGCAAAAGCAGCAGCTGCAACTGTTTTAGCATCTAAGTTGGGTTCAGATTCTGGTTTGAACGTGTATGTGGAAGATCAATCTTCTGCTGCTCCAACTGGGAAGACCAAGGATGTTGAAGTTGTGCAGTCAAGTGGTCTTCGAAATCGCAAGCAAGTGAACTCTAGATCCACTAGTCCGGCGACAAAGACAACAAATTATTCTGATGAACAATTAGTTGGTTCTGGGAAAATTAATCAAACTCAAACTCCTGAGCATAATGAGCTTGTTGTTGTTGAACATCATCCTCAAAGTTCAGCAATGAATGATGGAGGATGGATTGCTCGAATTGCAGCATTGCTTGTGGGTGAGGATCCAACCCAGTCTTATGCACTCATATGTGGTAATTGCCATATGCATAATGGTAAGTCGACTGCCTTTAATGTTGTAGGATTTTTTCATACACATGCACTGACACACGATCACACAATACAAAGTAATCGCTAATTTTCATTTTTGAATTATAAAGTGTGTTTTTATCCACCGATTTCCTTTCAGGCCTTTCTCGGAAGGAGGACTTCCCATTCATTACTTATTACTGCCCACACTGTCACGCCTTGAACAAACCAAAGCATTCGGATGAGCATATATCTCTACCAAACACTGATTCTCCAAAAGCAGATGATGGCAAAGAAGTCCAAAAAGCTGGTGCTTCTGACAGCTTAATCGCAAGCGACAATCCTGTAAAAGCGACCCCTGAGATTGAGGAAGTAGCTGACCGGGCTATTTCAGGTGATGAAAGCTAGTTAAATGAGATGCCTCTTTTGGGAATGGACTATTTGAATGAGATGTCTTGCCCTTTGTTTCATGTCAAGGTCCAACTATTAAGGTAAACAACTTTGCGGTCTGTTTCCTTGTTGATGTTGTAACAGAAAGAGTTTTGATATGTTACTTTGAAACATGCAATTTATAAATTATAATACATAAAATACATGGCTTTCTTGTCAATTAAGGAAAGTTTAGAATTTTTGATATATTTTTTCCTTTTCTTTTGTTAGGATACTCAATTTAGAAATCGGACTGTATACCCAAGAGACTTGAAAACAACTTCGCAGTTGGTTTGCTTACTGTTGTTGTAACAAGGAGAGTTTTAATATATTGCTTTGAAACTTGTGGTTTACAAATTATAGTTCACAGATTACATCTCTTGCTTTTGAGTCAAGGCAATTTTTGTGATTTCCATATATTTTCCCTCTTTCTTGGAATAGTTTAATAGATGAAAGCAAAAGCAATAAGAAAATTTCATAAATTGGGATAAGTGTGGATGATTTTAGTGTGAAATATATTTCATAGACATTATAACTTTGTAATACATATGTTATGACTAATGAAAAAATAGTTCTCTCTTTATTCTTTTGCAATTTTAATTTATGTTTATCTTTAGTTTTACGTTATTGTTGTTTAATCATTCAAAAGCATTTTCCTTTACTGCATTTTCAAATTATCCTCGTTGGTTCATTCTGCATTTCTGTCTTTTGTTAAATTTTCATGTCCTATTCATTTTAATCTTTGAAAACCATTTTCAACTATTTGGTTTCATGTAATTAATAATTCTGCGAGATTCTTTTACGCCATTTATAATTTAAGCAACTTTACTTACATTTTCTTTCAAATATTCTTCTTCAAATTAACAAAAGATTATTAAATTCTATTTTTATCTCTTTGGTCAAAATGAAGTTTTGGTAGTAAGTGTCAATTTTAATTCTTACGGTAATGAAAATCGTATTTTGATAATAATAAATATCAATTTTGATTCTTAAATTGCCGTCTAAGTTGAAAAAACAAAGATTGTTTGTCTAAGAAGAATTTACAATCATCATTCTTTTGATTAAGATATTTATATAAATTTACTTTTTTACTGAAAATAAATTGGTAATTTTGGTATGTCTATGTTATTTCAAACACTTATTTCGTTAATTTTAAACATGTGATATTAGTTTTTGTATGAAATTACGTGGTAGTTGAAATGAATAAAAATAATATAGAAGCAAATAATAAAATGTGACTAATATGTAGGACATAAAAAGTGTCATTGGAAGTAATGTAAGTACAACAATATCGAAAAGTCAAAGTCAATTTATTGTGGTATTCTGTACTAACATAAGTTGATCCAACTGTGATCACAACAATGGAACAAATTGCTCCATTCACAGTCAACCTTACAATAGAGGTAAGGAATTCAAAACAAAGAAATTGAATCAATGGCAAACTACACAATCAAAAAATTCAGAAACATCACCCAATTTCCAAATTTAGGATTATGGGGAAATTTTTTTATAAATTCAAAAAATTAAAATTCAAGAAGTTTTGTCCGTCGGAAGGGAGGTGCTGATAGAATTATTTTTTTCTTTTAATAAAAATATAGAGGGGTTAATACAAATATATTGAATAATGCACTAAAAGCTTTAAAACAACAACTGGATCATTGTATTTATGATATGGTATGTGTTGAGTCCAGATTTTTTTAGAGTTTTTAGTGTTATTTACCTCTTGAGTTTTTAATATTGATATATTAAAAAAGTTTTTAATATAGTTTAAAATATCAAATTTAATGCCTATTAACATATTTTTTAAAACTTAGCAATAAATTCAAATTGTTAAGTGTTTTATCACAATAAATTTATAGAGTTTTGAACTTATTAATTAGGACTATAAATGATAGTGGTTCACGAATGAATACACTGTTCACCAAATTCTTATAGGTAACCTTTGAACCAAGCGACAATGATTTATGAGAGAACTCGGTAAGATTGGCAGTGGTTCACGAATGAATACCCTGTTCACCAATCTCTTATAGTTAGTTGTTGAACTGAGTGGTAGTGGTTTATGGAGAACTCGTTGTTCATTGACTTGACGAGGTTGGTAGTGGTTCATTGATGAACTCGTAGTTTACCAATCTCTTATATGCACATATACTTGTGTCTAGTTGTGCATATATATGGAATTTTCTGGGAACACCTCATTGTATTAATTGTCTTGAAACTGTTACAATCGTTCAACTAAAATAAAACTTCAAATGAGAGACATTCCATGTGTTGGGTACTGCTTTCCTGTTCAAGTGACACGAGCGATAGGCACCGTTGATCTAGTCTTCCACTATTTTGAACGACCTTTCTCAATTAGCTACTAGCTTACTATGCACTGCTTTTTTCGTGCTTCACAAGTCTTTTGCTAAACCAAGTCACACGCCACCATCCTTCTACACTCTTCCAACCGCACGATGGTTGATTCTCTCGCTCTTGTAAGATGTCAACCTCCACTCGAAGCTCTGCTTCACTAAGGTTCATATTCTGGACCTGTCTTCTCAACGATGGATCTCTCTCTTTGACCGACAACATGACATCAGTACCATAGATAAGGTTGAATGTGATCTCTCCTATTATATCGTGCAGTGAGCAACGATAAACCCATAAAAATTCTGGCAACTCATCCACCCAAGCCACGTTCGCCTCTTTTAAATGTCTCTTAAGCTCAACTATAATGGTTTTGTTGACGGTCTCTACTTGACCATTCGTTTGGGATGCTCCAATAAGCTCATTACATGTTTGATGCCTAGGTTCTTGTAAAATTATACTAGCTTCTTATCAATGAATTGGCGACCATTGTTTGTGATGACAGTTCGAGGCAATCTGAAACGGCATATCAACTTTCACACGAACTTCTGCGCTTGTTGAACAGTAATGGTGGCTAAGGCTTCCGCTTCCACCCACTTCGTGAATCATTCGATGACCACTAGAAGAAACTTCTTTTGAGCTCGACCGACCAAGAACAATCCCACAATATGAATTCCCCACTTGGCGAATGGCTAAGGGGTAATGTTGTGCAACTCAATGGGAGACACTATAACGTTATTGGCATGCTCTTGGCAACTCTTACATTTTTGGGCGAAGATCTTGCAGTCTTCCTCCATAGTCGGCCAATAATAACCCACTCGCAACGACCTTGCTTTCAATATGCATCATTCGGTGTGGAAGCCTTACACATTGTTGTGCAGCTCGTCTAGCACATACTGTGATTCCTCTAGTAATATGTATTTAATAAGAAGGGTGGTAAACCTTCTTCTATAAAGGTCTTCACCAACAAGGACGAATCGCGTGATCTTCTTAGCCTTGATCGAGCCTATGGCTCCGCCTTCTTCTTGCTTTCTCATAAGCTTTTTAATTTTATCCCTTCAATCCTTTTATCCTAGCGTTGTCATGGTCATGCACTCCACAGAAGGCTTCACCAAGATCTGGCGAATGATCGTGTTGTCCTTTTTCCTTGTTGCTCGCCAACTTAGAGAGCATGTCCACTTAGTTGTTATCCACTCGAGGGATGTGCTTGATTTCCACGTGTTGGAATTCCTTGATAAGCTTTGTTTCTCAATGGAAATACTAAAGGAGATGGTCATCCTTGACTTGGAATTCTCCATTCATTTGCCCTTGACCAGCTAGGAATCCATATGGCATTCAACCTATCACGCCCTCACATCTTTTGCCATCAATATTCTTATCATTAAGGTCTCATACTCAGTTTGATTATTAGAAATTTTAAACTTAAAAAATGAGTGAATGCTCAATTATTATATTGTTTGGTCCTTCAAGAACCACACCTATTCCCCCTCCTTTTTATATGACAAGTCATCCACAAATAGCTTCCACATTGGATCTTGACGTTCGTCTTTTTGCAGGAGCTCAACGGAGGTACTGCCACTTGACGGAACCACATAGTTTAAAACGCAGTCCGAACTTTGAGAGCTCCATTGACCATTGGACCATGCGACCTGCTAGGTTGGACTTCCTCAAGATATTTGCGACCAGATGGTTATACCCAGAGTACCTGTCTAGGAAACTCAACATCTGGTGACCAGACGACCAATCCACCAAAATGTTAATGTTGGGCAAAGAGTAATTATCCTTCGGACAAGCTTTGTTAAGGTTAGTGAAGTTCGTGCATATTCTCTATTGGTCGCTCAACTTATGACTACTTTGGCTAGCCACATAGTATAACGTCCCAAGTCTGGAAGTCACCTAAAGTAACAAATATTAAAGAAATTCTCTAGGTCCTTGTCGTAATTAAAGTTTTACTTTCAATATAGCTATTAAAACTTTAAATATTAATTATCCAAATCCGACACGAAAATAAATAGTTTAATACAAATTCCTAATCCTATGCATAAAGTAAATAAAACTTTAGATAAACTCATATTGGAAACCCCTTTCCCGTCAATCATATTGCTCCAGTAACATATGCATACCTATCTGAGCTCTCGTATAACACACATTATACGATTACCGTCGTAGACACAAACAAAACAAACAAATGTGATTTAGCTAATAAAATAAACCTCAAACACCACTAAAACATTTATATTCAGATGTTAAGTCCTTACCACACAATCATATCACATCAAATAGCATCAACACATAGTAAGACTATGATAAAAAATACATTGACAACCCATACATCCCTTATAAGAAACCATGACCAGTTTGTCAGCTCCATACAACATTTCCATTAAAGGCAACATGTGCCAATATTAGCCATCCTCATAAGTGTATGTCTTATTCTAAAATTTCTCGCACCCTTTTTACCAAAACAAAACAATTCAAATGGTCTTCCATCGTAGCTTTAGACTTATCTCTCGAATTCCTCAAGCTGCTCACATCAGCTCTGAACTCAGCATGAGCCAAAACCTTATGGGCAAGAAATTCATCTCTTTCTACCCCCTCGCAATAGGAAAGGGTAACACTCGAATTCTCAGTCCCTTCTACTACCCATCATGGACGAAGAGACTCATCTCTTCCACCGCCTCTTAAAGACGAAGAGTCCACATTTTTTCCCTATCGCAAGAGGAAAGGTACAATCCTGAATTAACGAAATATAGCCAGAAGACATACTAAAACGTAACCACCACCACACCACATGGTTGGTTCAACACCGTAACTCTCTAAGCTAAACATTGATCATGGAAAACCACTACCACACTTCGTGTAACCTCTCCTCTTTCCACGCCTCTCAGTGTAGAGAACTCTTTCCACTGCATGGTAACCTCCTATATAAAACCTACTTCCCATAGCTTCTTCACCTCTACCTCCACCACCCTTCTCTTCTCTTCGCCTAAATAGCGCTTCTTCTATGCATCTAGAGGAGTCTCTTTGAAAAGGGATAACTTATGGGACATCACTGTTTAATGAATGCTTGACATATCAATTGCAATCCAGGTGAAGAGGTCCCTATTATTCTTCAACACCTTAACCAACTCCCGCTCGGTCTTCATATATTTCTTCAACTAACCCGCCTAGATCATCTTTTCAATCATGTCTTTGAGGGTCAAACACTTCGCGGTGTTGAGACCCATGTTCTTGTGGTACAAGTAATGCTTATTGCCATAAGCTCTTGAAGGAGTTGGCCTTCTCTTGGGAGTAAGGATTAGGTATGCGCTCAAAGCTTCTTCCAAGATCTTCGCATACGGTGTGTTAAGCGGGGTGTACTAATGAAAACATAGACCTCATGGAAGATCCTCAAGGCTCAAGCCACTCAATTTGTCATAACCACCACTTGACTTCTTTCCCTCCTTCTTTTAAGTTCCAACAACCTCCTCCCACTACTTCATGTGGAACTCCTACATATCCTCTACCCTCGTGTCCTTAGTTGCCCATTCCTTCAATTCTTCCATTGACTTGAGTGGCTTACAACACAAGCTATCGACGAATGACCCAAGCTTTAAAGTCGTCGCCACATGTTACAAGGCAAAGTCAGGGTGCAAATCCTTAATTCATTAAACGGTATGACTGTACTGACTCATAATGGCCCCTAAAGACTTCTAATTTTCCTACTTCAGATTCATCAAAGCCAAGGTTGGTAAGTCATGCACCTGGCTTGCCGCAAACTGTTGACCGAATAATGTGTGGATAATGTTGAAGTTCTCCATTGAGTTGGGTGGTAGGGAGTTAAACCACGCGAAGGCTTCTCCTTGAAAGGACAAGGAGAAAGCCTTATACCATATCACGTCATTGGCGGTCCGATTGATGAACAATTTTAGGTACTAATCTGGGTGAGACGATTCGTCGTACATGTTAAAAGTTGGTATGACCAATTATTCAGGGATGTGTATCTCCATGATGGCAGGGACGAATGACAATAAACCAACTTTATGCATTATCTACATAAAGTTATGATCCTTGTTGGCTCCCGTGCTTTCCTCTTGCAAGCTCTTGGTGTGATATCCTCTTTGCTTAGTCAGAACAAGTTGGTTAAACGTTCCAGGGGTGGAATTCTAGGCGATCTCCTCTTTCCAAGGGGTCACATGTTCTGCTCTACAGGCCATCGACTCCTCTTGATGTCTCTTTTTCATCTTCAACATCTATTACTACAAAACTCGAATCATCTCCATTGGATCCTAGTAATTCTCCTGTCTTCCTTACACCGCGTTGCTCAAGTTCCTTGTGGTCACCATTGGGATGTTACTTTTACTCTTCTTGGGCCCCATGATGGGTGCAAAATTGTTTCAATTGTAGGGTCGAGGTTAATTGGCTTACACGCTAAACTCCAAACAAACTCCTATCTTGCAATCCAAGTCTTCTTTACTTTTCTCTTTTAAACCTTGCGGTAGGGTTGCCTTCAAAAGGTACTCTGATGCTTAGTCAGTAGATGATCGTACAGTAAGCAAAATTAATTCTCGATAGTGCAATAAATGGAATCACCTACCTCCTGACCTTAAACTTGTATCTATAGGTTTCAAAATGAGTTTTTAATTAACATCGACTTAATCACGGTCCAAAAGTTGATAAACATACTTTACTTGTAAATGTACTTAATTTGTAAGTTTGATCAATCACCTAGTCAATTATTAATTGAGCGGTCATACGGTACATACTGTAATTTGCATGAATTAATATAATTACGATCAATAAATGTTTTAATTCTGATAATAAAATTTATTTTAAGCAAAATGTAATCAAGATTTTTTAATAATATAATTAATGTAATAAGTAATAATAACATAGTTAATTTAATAAACATTATATAAAATCAATCTTCAATCAGAAAATAATGCTAAAAGTATTTATAATAATATCTTTAAGGTTAAAATCCTCGAATGATCCTTATATTTGTACTGGAATCTCAAGTCGAATATCTCATTTTAAGTTGTCTCAATTGAGTCTTCATTTTTAAAAATGTGTAACAAATAAGTCATTTCCGTTAAGTGGAAAGAAACGACGTCAATACATGGTGATGTGGTGCACAATAGACATGCTGGCATAGATGACTTTATTAGACAAAAATGTGGTTTAAATTATGATGTGGAATTGGAGGTTTAATTTATGATGTGACATCATTTAATTGGATACCGTGGTTAGGAAAAAAATTAGTGATTTGATACAGTGAAAATTAGGGATAGGGATTTCACATAGTAAGGTTGCTTTTTGTAGTGTTTTGGTGGTGGCGAAGGCTTCGCGAGGAAGAAGATGATGAACAAGCTGACATTTTTGTTTGTTCTTTGCGGTGTCCCTCTAGTTCACGTTTTAGGTTTTCTTCCTTGTAGGTGTGAATCACGAATGAAGGTGCGAAATGGATTGTGGTGGTGTGAGGTTGTTCTCGATTTGGTTTCATAGATGATAGGTTTCTGATTCGCGATGAACTCATGATTGGGCTTTGTGGATTACGGGAGAATGAACCTGAGTTGTTTGCGGTGGCGCGACGGAGGAGAAGATGCGTTAATAATATGGGTTCTATGATTTAGATGATTTTGCAGGTTCCAAGGAGGCATTGTGCTTTGCGTTGAAATTGAGGGTTTAAGTGGTTCAAATCCGTAGATCTGTGCCTAGTTTTTTTTTTTTTTTGCAAGTTTTGGACAATGGTGGTTCTCACAGTGGTTGCGTGAAAAAGGAGATGCAGGCGACGCATGGAGGCGAGGTTGTCGTCAAGTAGATGATGGAACTTGCGATTTTAGGGCTCTTTCTCTATGCGCGATAAAGGTTTCAAACCCGCTCCTACGGTGGTTTCCAGTGGTGTCTTGGTTGTTATGTTTAGAGTTGGTTGGTCTGATGGCGACTTTTGAAGTTGAAGATGATGACCTCGCACAATGTATGAGAAAACTTTGTTCCTTTTTCCTTTTGCCTTTTTCTTTTTCTTTTCTTTTACTTTACTAAATTTCATGTCAAAATTTAAATTTCATTTCCATATAATAAAATTGTTGAATATAGTGAAAAAGTATGTATGAAATTAATCTCCCTTGTGTTAAATACACACATAGGGTTCTCTATTTATAATAAAAGAAATATGGACTAAGCCCAAAATACAAATAAGAAATAATAACAAACTAACTAAAGATAAAAGATAAATATAAAATAAAGATAATATATCTAACAAAAATCACCCATGCCAGCCTGTCTCAATGTTATTTCTTACTATTTAACGGAAAGAGCTTATTTGATACATATTTTTAAAATTGAGAACCCAATTGAGAAAACTTAAAAAACGAGAGGACCAACTTAAGATTCAGGTACAAATACGAGGATCATTCGACTGTTTTAACCTATCTTTAAAACATATAAAGTTAATTTCAACAAAGTAATTAAAATTTTAATAGAAAGAAGTATAATTATAATTAAGTTTTGTAATAATTATTTGAGTGATAATAATCTCACATAAAAGCAAAATAAGTTCCAGACATTAAATAGTAGAATTTTGAAGGAGAAAATGTGACATCCCATAAATTATATAAGATGACATAATATAGAATAGAACACAACATGATAATCGAGAGCAGTCAAGAGGATGTAAATATAGATTTAAAATTTTTCAGTCATCCCAAAATGAATTATAACCTTAAACTATACCTAATTTAAAGTATTTCAAAATAAATAGATTACTAAAGATAGTTTCAAGGAATTATAAAGTTCAAACTTATATTACAGAAATGTCTTTCAAAATAAAGTAAAGAGAAAAGAGGAATCCTAAGAACTAGGTGCAGCGTTCTCGTCTTCTAGGGCTTGCTCCAATGGAACGTCATCTGCCTCTGCTCACATCCAATTTGGATGATCATTGCAACAGGAAGAAGACAAACATACAAAACAAACAACAAACATGCAAGGGTAAGCTAGATTCTAAAAAATATACATGTTAATGCCATTTAATTTAACATATACAATTTTATTCACACAAACAAGTAATTAGCACACTATAACAGATCATAAACTAGACATGACTCGTCCAGACTTAGAATGAATATCGAGCTATGGCGGGTTGTGCACTTGTGGTGGCCTCTACTGCTTTGAAAAGCCATTGCTATGGGTTACACCCTACGACACGCACAAGTGTAAGTCCGTTATCACTCGCCTTGGGTCATACTGGAAGCACCCAAGACTAGGACCTCCTACTACTTTCACCACATGACTAATTCTTCTTTAAGTGAGATTGAAAGAGTCATTAGAGTGTTAGGATAACCCCAAGACTGAGCTTCCTATATTCATTCTAAACACTACCATAATCTCACCGAGAGGTAGAACTTAAATTCTCATATTACATCACATGGAACACAATAATTCTTTTAGTTATGTCATAAAACCAACTAATACATACTCAGACATTACATACTTCCACATAAACATCACTTATTACACAAATTTCTTTATAATCTTTAATTACCAATATTTAAGTAATTCAGACAGCTTGAAGACCCTCACCAATGGATCCGGAAGGGTCAAAAACTCCCAGAAAGACCTAAAGAACGTCCAAAACGGACGTCCGGAACTCCCAAAACGTCAAAAACAAAAACAACCGCAGAAAAGGGCGCACAACGCCCTTTGGGGGCGCCCGGGTGCCATAAATAAGCTGAAACAGCGCGTTGAAGGGCGCCCAGGCGTGGATTCTGCAGATTTTGCAGAACTCACACCCCTAAGTTTCGTTTCAGGCCTTTTGGTGAATTTCTAACTCTCAAAACTCGATTTATATGATGAATCTAACTTGCCTAATCAACTCTGACACTTCCTAAACCAATTCTCTAGTGATTAAGCATAAATTTAGACTCTAAATCTCCATTTTTATCAACCAAGATACCCAATTCTAAATCTATTACTTAGAAACTGTTTTTATCACTTTTGCAACTCCTAATAAGTCATAATTGACTTGCCCAAATTGTCTAAATGCTCTAGTACAGTCCCAAACCCCAATTCTCTAAAATCACTCCCTCACTTTCTTTCAAAATGATTTTAACAATAAGTTAACACATAACCTATGTCTAAGGATCTATTTAATAGTTTTCTCATTATCCAATAACTCAAATTTATTCTTATATCACAACCAGAACAGTTCAAGATACATCAATTCCCAGTTGCCTAATTCATATATCCAGAAACACAATTCCAACATACAGAAATTAGAATTTTAGCACCAAGAATATCATTTTTCTTCATACAGTTCACACATGCAAAGCTATTAGCAGTTAAATCAAAACCTAATTCTTTTTCATTCAATCACATTACCAATTTGAATGAACCCTAGCTTCCCTTACTTGGAGTTTTCTACAGTACCGCACAAGATTTGGCTTAAATGGTGTTCTACTCCTTAAGAATCTCCCACAGACCCTAGAGACCACAAAATGATGATCAAGGACAGCTCCTAGAGCTAGAATAAAATTTAATCTGAAAAGGGTGACACAAAAGACCCATGCAATTAGTGAAATTGCAAGTCTTAGGTCTCCTAACAACCAAGAAAAGGAAAAACCACTTATCCAACCAAATCGAAATTCTGATCGGTGAAATTTGAAGCTTGTGGCATCAAGTTTTCCTAGGTACCTTCAGAACAGAGATCCGGTGGCTCAATGAGTGAAGAATCTAGAGAGAAGAATGGGTTTTGGAGAGGGCAAGGTTAAAGAGCTATTTTGGAGGAGACAAAATGGAATGCATGTTTCTGAAATGTCTAAATAAGTTGTTGTGAGTTTTTATTTTTATTTTTATTTTCTTTTTTTTTTGTAAACTTAAATTTTATTATTTTTAATATAATTAAAAATTTTACTTTTAATTTAAAGGTTATTACAGAAAATAAATTGGTTATAACAATGTAGTTATTGTAAGCAACGAAACATCAACCTCACTTTAAAATCAGAGTGCAAAGTTATAACTATATGTAGACATGAGATAGGTTAAATGTATAACTTTCCAATTCCTATATCAACTAATGAATGAGTTTATATGCATCTCATAAATTACGTAATCCAAATGTTCGAAGTAACTTTGAGATTTATGTATATATTACAGTAATATAATTTTTTATCTTAAATATAATAAGGATAAAAATATAGTTTAAGAATAAGAATAATATAATACTTGAATCTAACCTATTAACGTGTAAATACTAAATTATCTGATACCTGCTAAGAATATCTGTTATCTATCGATATCAATTATCTCCAATTAATTTTACCATACCCAGGTGCATATATTTTTGTATCCGTAAATATGAGATGTCATTTGTAACATCCCAAAATATATAGCTAATATATGAACATGAAATGCATCAACTATAATACTAGAAAGCGGTAAGATGTACTAGATGATAATATATAGGTATACAGTCATCCAAAATGGGTAATCTAAAAGCTTTACATATATATAAAGTCTTTCAAAATGAAATGAAATAGAAAAAACTAAATGGAAATCTAGGAACTGGGAGCTGCATCTCCACCGTCTAGTGCTTGCTCCAAAGAGGTATCACCATCGGCCTCTGCTTACATCCAAAGTTGGATGATTCATTGCAAAAGAGAAAATCATACCCATGCACACACAAGCAAACAAAGCAAGGGTAAGCTAGTATTCAAAACATGCACATGGTTAATACAATTAATCAAGAAGAACATACAATTAATAATCAATTCAGGCATGAGATAAACCCTAGTTAACCTAGACTCGTCCAGACTTAGAATGTATGTAGAGCTGGGGCGGGTTGTGCACTTGTGGTGACCTCTACTGCTTTGCAAAGCCATTGCCGAGGGGTTTCACCCGACCACACACAAGGTTAGTCCATTACCGCGGAATAGACCTCCAGTGATAGCGTCTACCCTAGGACCTCCCACTACTCTCACCACACGCGTCAATCCTCTATAAGTGAGAATGAAAGACCGTTAGAGTGTTAGGGATAACCCCCCATATGAAAGCCTCTACATTCATTCTAAACACTAATTTGATCTCACCTAGAGATCTTATTTGATTTTCAAAGACCACAATTTCATCCTTTTATCATATTTCACTCCACCAATCTATATTGAATAAATCTTTCAATCTCATTCAGAAGCATATTAATTCACACATAATTCATACCTCAAAGATCATTCAAGTAATCATACAATCTCATTGAGAAGCATAATAAAACATATACAATTCATACACTACATATTTTCACAGAAACATCATTTATTAATACCAATTTCTTTATCAAGTTTAATTACCAATACTTAAGTAATTCAAACAGCTTGGAGACCCTTACCAATGGCTCCGGAAGGGTCAAAAACCCCCAGAACGACCTAAAGAACGTCCAAAACGGACGTCCGGAATCCCAAAAACTACCAAAAACAAATTCTGAAAAGTGTTGCTGCGTCCAATGGCGCTTGAGCGAGATCAGTGGCGCTTGAGCGCGATATCAGTTGACAGCAAGTGCAGATTTAACTTTTTATACACTTGGAACTTATTCTAATCCTCAAAGGGGATTCCTAAACATCAGAATTGATGGAAAAACATATTTATAACTGAAATTAAACGTCAATTGGATCATCAAACCCGAAACTAGGTGTATCATACCATTTTTGACATTCCAAAAACACCTAAACTCAAACCTACACCTTATACACTTGTTTTCTGCAAACTAANCACTTGAACAAGTCTTAATTGGCTCAATAACATATTCTAAATCAGCACCTATAGCCCAGAACATCTAATTCAAAATATCACTTATCAAAACTCCTAAAGCTAGTCCAAAATCAAGTCAAATTCATCCTACCAACCATCAAATGAACTTATAATAGATTTTCTACCCTTCTCAAGGAACAAAAAAGTTTTAAATACCTCCAACAACATACTCAAAGGTTTAGTTCAGATCATACTCACTCCACAAAATTTTCAAAAATTCAGTTGGATTTAGCTCCCCTTACCTCGACTGTGACACGACTCAACGGAACCGCGGTGGCTTGCTTGTGACTCAAAGTAGGCTAGAATCACCTATGGGGTGTCAATTTGGAAAAAAAAAAACAGATTTTAGAGTTTGAATGTGATTAGAAATTTGGGGGAAAAAGCTTAGGAAAGTTGCATGCAGCAGATTCCCTTTGCATGATCATGATTCCCAAATTTAAGAGAGGAGAATTTGGCTTACCGGTGAGGGAATTGAAAATTGAACGAATGCGGATGAGAGCTTTCTATGGTTGGATCTTTAGGATACCAAATTTGATCCAGAATTCAAGGTTCAGTTGTTGAGAATGAGAAGGAAGAAGACATGGAAAAGAGGAGAAGAGCTGACTTTTTCTCAACCTTTACATCATCTCAATCTTATAATATTTGATACTTTTATATATTTATTTATTTTATAATGATTCAACTTTTATTTAATTATTATTTGATATCCAAATTTAATAATCTTTTAATTATTTTGCATGATATATGAATAATAAGAAAATATGTAACATAAAAATAAAGATAAAACAAAAATTTCATATAAATTAAATATTAAATGTGAAAATATATTTAAAGGATGAATTTTTATTTCAAAAGAGCCACATTTTCCCACTCCTAACATTAACCATTCTAACATAAATGAATAGAAAATGCCAAGAAAATTATAATTTATACTTTTGTAAAAGTAATTATTAAATATTACTGAAGTTATATTTTGTTAATAGAACTGTAAAAGTAAAATATTGTAATGATAACAGCTATAATTGTAATTTGCACGAATTAATATAATTGCGATCAAGATTTAATTATGATAATAAAAATTATTTTAAATAAAAAAGGTAGTCAAGATTTTTGAATAATATAATTAATGTAATCAGTAATCATAATATATTTAACTTAATGAACATTATATCAAATCAAATTTTAATTAGAAAATAATAAAAATATTTTTGTTATCCTACTCACGAGACGAGATGTTTTAATCTTATAATATCAATATATTTGATACTTTTACATTTTTATTTATTTTTATAATGATTTAACTTTTATTTAATCATTATTTGATATCAAAATTTAATAATTATTTAATTATTTTGCGTGATAAATGAACAGCAAGAGAATATGTGGCATAGAAACAAAGATAAAACAAAAATTTTACATAAATTAAATATTAAATATGAAAATACATTTAAAGGATGAATTTTTTTTCAAAATAGCCACCTCTACCCCTCCTAACGATTAACTATTCTAACATAAATGAATAGAAAATGGTAAGAAAATTATAATTTATACTTTTGTAAAAGTAATTATTTAATAGTATTAAAGTTATATTTTGTTGATAGACTAAACGGATATAAATATTGTAATGATAACAGTTATATATTGTAATTTGTATGAATTAATATAATTGCCACCCATTAATGATTTAATTATGACAATAAAAGATTTTTTAAGCAAAACGATAATCAAGAAGTTTAAATAATATAATTAATGTAATCAGTAATCATAATATCTTTAACTTAATGATCATTACATTAAATCAAACTTCAATGAGAAAATAATGCTAGACGTATTTATAATAATATATTTAAAACACATAAAGTTAATTTCAACAAAATTAATTAAAATTAAAAAAATGCAATTAAAGTTTTGTTTATATAAATTAGTTTTAAAATCTCATATCAGATAACTGATCAAATACAACATAATATATATGTATAATTAATTATGACTGATTAAGGTAATTTGTTTTTATTGGTTTAAAATTAATGCTGTCAAACTGATTAAAATTTGCAAGTCAATCTAATCTATCATATATTTTAATTTAAAATAAAAAAATTATAAATTTTGACATTGACAAAAATTCAACAGCAGCACACTGAGAATAATTTTTGATGAATTGAAATTGAAAAGTTAAGAAAATTTTGATAAACCTCTTCGTTTACCTACGTGAGAGGGAAAATTGTCCCTTTCTCTTCTTTCACTCTCTTTCAGACACACTTGCTCTTCTTCCACCATTCTTTCTTCTGTCAAAGGTAAAAAATTCTACTAACAGTTATCAACTATTCTTGCTCAAAAGAAATTTAAAAGTAAATTCGTTTCGTAAATTCTTTTGTTTCTCACTTCCTTTCTTTATTTTTTTTTTCAGTGACTCTTGATCTTCCTCCTTTTCTCCCAGGTAACGTCACATCCACGTTTTCTGATTTTCTCTGCCTTGGTATAGTAATTTCAGGATAATGTTGTTGCGATTGTTGATTAATGTTGTTGTTCAATTTTAATTTATATATGAATCGTACGTGTGTTTCATATTTCGTTGTGTCTTCGTTTCTCTGTTGATTTTTGTTTGGCTGGTTGAAATTGCTAGGGTTCTTTTAAGCTGTCTGTGATGTTTATGTAATTTTATTTTATTTTTCCTGCTTCTTGTGTGCAATGAATACTGATGATGAAGAAGTGAAGTTAGGATAATATGTTTGCATACATGCACAAATATAGGCACTTTTTGGTGTAGTTTGTTTTTTAGTTTTTTGTGAAATTTTGTGTTTATTCGTTTGTAAATGATACTTGTTAGGTAACTGTGTTTACATAGTTTGAATTCGTTGAAAGTATGTTCTATATGAAGATTTCCTGTGCTGTAGTTTGAATTTTGAGTTGCATTATTGGCACACTAATAAGTGGTGTTGGATCATGAGATTTTAATAGCAGGACAACCTTCATAGATTGAACAGGTTTAACTATCTGTTGATACATTTTGGTTCAATGTTGAGGGTTAAAATAGTGATTAGGAACTACTGTCTTGATTCATTTCATTTTCTTTTGACTCAAGGAAATTAGTTGCTGCAGTCCTTTTTTCAGGGCTAGGCTTTTTTGTTGTACAATGACTAGACCAACAACTCGAAATAAAAATAAAAGGCAGAAACATGAGGATGATGATGACATTTCTGAAATATGGAGGTACCACTATCCAAAATTCTTTGGTTTCTTTAGCTTGTGAAACAAGAGAGATTAGAGCAGATTGTTTACTTTACATGTTTATTGTGTAGGAAAATTCATAAAACAGGAGCAGTGACTGAAGATGATATGAGCCAACTATATATGATTTGGAAACCCGTCTGTTCAGGCTGCCGTGTTAATACTAAAGACAACCCAAATTGCTTCTGTGCCTTGGTTCCTCCTCCAAATGGTACCCGGAAGTCTGGTTTATGGCAGAAGATGTCTGACTTTCTTGGAAGTCTTGGCCCTGATCCGACAACAGATCTTCGTGCTTCTGATTGTTCACCTGCTGGTTTGACAAATCTTGGTGCAACATGTTATGCCAACAGTATACTACAGTGCTTGTACATGAATAAATATTTTCGACAAGGCATATTTTCTGTAGAACCTGATCTTTTACAGCAACAACCAGTGTTAGACCAACTGACTCGGATTTTTGTACAATTGTATGCTAGTAAAAAGGCTTTCGTAGATTCTTCCCCATTTGTTAAAACACTGGAGTTAGACAATGAAGTTCAGCAGGATAGCCATGAATTCCTGACATTGCTTTTATCATTACTTGAGACTTGTTTGAGCCATTCCAAAATTGCTAAAGCAAGAACAATTGTTCAAGATCTTTTCCGAGGGAGCGTGTCTCATGTGACAACGTAAGAATCAGTGCTTATGGGTAACTTATTGAACTCTATGCAATACGTTTTTCCTACTAATTTTATTTTGACGGGGTGGCCCTGTTGAAGTATTATAGATTTTTCAAAAATCTTGAATTTTTCTCTTATATTTTTGGTCCATCCCTTTCCCACTCCTTAAAAATACAGGAAAATGCCCAAAAAACTATTTAGCTTGGAAAAATGCTAATGTTGCTTACATGTAAATTTCATTTGTTTTTAGTTTCTTTTGATTCCTTTTGCAAGATGCGAATTTGCATTTGTTTTCCCTAACAATGTATTTGATGTTACTAAACCACGCTTCTGATTATATTTTTCTTACTAAATTGGCTGTCACATTTTTCTTTGAGCACCGTTGGTACTGGTTGTTCATAATCCTTTTGTCGTTGTTGGTCAAAAGCTAAGATGCATTGGGACTGATATGGACAGAGGCCATGATAGTGATGCATACACAGCAGCACAACAAAATTTGATGCGTTCGTGTAATTTTTGTTGTATCTTGTGTTGCATCTAACATGAAGTGATTGGCACGTTTCCACGCTGCCTTTCTTGAAGTGTCAGTGCTTTATATGTCACCCGTGAATCTAAAATATTGTGATCAAATGTTACCAAATAAAGTTTTTATACTTCTACATTCATATTATATATGCATGTGGTCACTGGTAGTTGTATTTATGACTGTTACAAATTTCTTAATTTTATATGACTTGTAGGTGTTCGCAATGTGGAAGAGAATCTGAAGCTTCTTACAAAATGGAAGACTTCTATGGGATAGAGTTGAATATCAAGGGATTGAAATGTTTAGATGAGAGCTTAGATGATTACCTTGCCATTGAAGAGCTCCATGGAGATAATCAATATTTTTGTGGGTCATGTAAAACAAGAGTTGATGCTACTCGCAGCATCAAGCTGTGTACATTACCCGATGTACTTAATTTTCAACTTAAACGTTATGTCTTCCTTCCACAGGTATTGGGAAAAACACGAGTTATTATTGAGAGTACTACACAACAAAATGCTGTCTGTGCATGTTTTGATGGTTTACATACTCTTTATGTTTAATCACAATTCTTTTTGTTTTGGGCACATGAGGTAAATAAGTATTGCTGTATTAGATTGAGAATGAGGGAACTTACTAAAAAATAAATATCCCATTACAGAATTTAAAAAACAAATGAAATTTATTTACTTCGGGAAACCTGCAGGATTTTCAACTTTTTTTTTGGGTACTGATCTTGCAGGAGTAGTTTTCCCAAGATAGAGATTTTGTGAATGATTGCATGGCTTTTCTTTCTTTGGGTATTTACATGTAACAGTGGTTTCTTATTTATTAATCCACCATGTCTAACTTTTTATCTTCTTTATGCCTGTGGAGTAAATCTTATTTTCTGTAACACAATTTCTTTCTGATATTTCTTGTCCTGTATTTTTCTATTTCCTTGCCAGAACACAATGAAGAAGAAAGTTACTTCTGCATTTTCATTTCCAGCTAAACTTGATATGTGTGATAGATTGTCTGAGCCATCTCAAAATGAATTGATATATGACTTGTCAGCTGTACTGATTCACAAGGGCACTGCTGTTAATAGTGGTCATTACATTGCCCATATCAAGGATGAAAACACTGGGCAATGGTGGGAATTTGATGATGAGGAGGTTACTAACTTGGGTTGTCATCCATTTGGAGAAGGAGCTTCATCTTTTACTTCTAAATCTGTTAAGATGGACGCACTTAATTCTAATTGCTCTGAAGCAATGCTGGCTGACGGTAATGGTTTAGATGCCCCTCATTCACAATCTTCACTTGTGGAGACATTTACATCTGATGAGGCATACATGTTGATGTACCATCTTAGGCATAGCAAAAATGTTGGTGAAAAGGGGGACGTGGTTTATGGCACTAACTTTAAAGAAGCAGATTGCAATGCAGTTACTGCACAAGACAATGCTTGTTTCCCTTCTTATCTTGGTGACGAGATTCAAAATTTTAATGCCACATATCTTGATTCTTGCAACCAGTACAAACACAGGAAAGAGTTAGGACTAAGTTGTATCAATGAGAGGAGACAAGAAGTTCGATCTATTTTAGCTGAATCTCCTGCCCAACCACAAGAGCAACCGTACTATTGGATCTCTAGTGAATGGCTTCGCCAGTGGGCTGACTCTATTGTTCCGACGTTAGTGCACACTTTCTATTGCATTTTTTTCTACATTTAACGTTTTATTCTGTTATTATTTGTGTCAAAGGTCATTTTTTCATGTCTTTAGATCAAGTGTTCCTTCTGCCAATTATTGTAGGTAGGATTATTTCACTTAACGTATAAGTTACTTACATCTTAATGTTAACAGTGTTCTTGACAATACACCTATCCAATGTTCACATGGGAAAGTTCCGGTGTCTAAGGCTACCTCAATGAAGCGATTGTCTTCTAAAGCTTGGGATAAATTATTGACTAAGGTAACCTGGCATATCTTACGTACATGATTCCTTTTTTTTAATTTTTTATAAGTCTCCTTGTTTTATTATATCCTACATTGATTCTGTCACTCTTGAAATCAATACAAAAAAGAATGGTAATTTAGCATGGTAAAGAATACATTGGAACGTGATTGTTTTTGTTTTTCTTTTACACACTGTGATAGCTAATACTGCTAGGAGTGATATAAAAGGATTTATCAGAGGGAGCATTTGTAGTAGGAAACTAGTATTCCATAAGGGAGTTAGTTAATTTGCAGCATTAGCAGGCTTTTTTCTTCATTAAATGCCAAGTTTACCTTTCTTATTGGACATTAGCAAGGAAACTGTTGCCATATGTGTCTGAAGGAGGACTGGAGGAGTAACATTTAAATAAATGATAATTTTTGGTGAAGTGGGCATTACATTGTACTAGAAATAAAACGAAGTTTAAGCTTCTGTTCAGAAATTTAGTTACTGTTGATTTTTTGTCATTATTTATGGTTTATTCATATATATGACCTCATATTTTTCCATTGTTGCAAAATAGTTATTTATATATTATGCTTCATTTATTGGCTTGTGAAATTCAGTATGGTGGGGGGCCAACTCTTTCTCACAATGACTGCTGTTGGGATTGTCTGATAGAAGGGTCACATAATGTGGTGTCAGCTGACTCCTATCGGGATCAAAGAGAATCATTGAAGCAATTTGCACGAGCTTTTGTCAATGGAAATCATGAAGATGGAATGTACTATGTGTCTAGACCATGGTAAGACCGGAGTTCTTTTTTCCTGGCAGTTCTGCTTCTTTAGAAAGGGGTAAGAGGTGGTGTGGATAAGTGCTCTGTTTCATTATGAAATAGGAAAATCTGCCAAGTTTAGTCTTTGAGAAATCTGTCACCTGTTTTGCTCAGTTTTAATATCATTGCATTATCTTACCTTGTCTGTTAGGATATTTCAAAAGATACCAAAACTTTTATACTGATGAGTTTAAATTTTTAGGCTGCAGCAATGGTTGAAAAGAAAAGTTGGTGATGCTCCCTCTGAAGCTGATGCTGGACCAACAACATCTATTAGTTGTCCACATGGACAACTTAGGCCTGATCAAGCTGTTGGGGCCAAGCGGTTGCTTGTTCCTGAGGGTTTCTGGTTTTTCTTATATAAAGATGCCATTACTGTAAAACCTGATGATCCTCTCGGTTGCCGTGCTTTTCCTGTAGGCTCAAGTGAATGTTTGCAATGCCATGATGAAATATCTAAAGAGGCTTGCTTTGAGGACTCTATGAGGTGATTGTTTTCTGTACATTTTCTATTAGTATAGAAGTGGCGTAGCAAATTTTGAAGTGAATTTATTTTCATGATGCAGATTAGTAAAACAAATGCAAAGACAAAATCATGAGAAGTTATCTGTTGGTAAAAGTATGCCACTTTCTTTACATTGCAAGTATTTCTTAGTTCCTTCATCGTGGATTTTAAAATGGAGAAATTACTTGGCTGTCAAGAATTCTGATACACCTGAAACTTTGGATGGGGTAATTAATTCACTGATGTGTGAAAAGGTACCCTCTTTTTTTTTGCTATGTGGATCTTGCTTTTGGCTCAGTTTAGAATACTACTTACTAGCGCTTTGTTAAATTTGAGTTTTCTTTTTAGGTGTGGAATTATTATGAGAGTAGTAACTTTGAAAAATTGTCATGGGATTTAGTTTTGTATCTCTTACTTTTTTTATGTCACTATGATTTGTTGTCATGTATATGCCATCTTAAATCCATAGCAATTTCATGATGAATTTTCTTTCCCCTTTTTTGTCTTCAGCACTCACAGCTCGTACAAAGGCCTCCTGAACTGATTTGTAGACGTGGGACTATAATCTCAAGAGAATCTTCTGTAAGTTAGAATTATTAAAGGAATTTTTACAATATAGTCAGTCAAGTGACGTGCACATGCAAGGTTGCAGTTTTGTCTCTCATTGTTTAGTCAGCTGAAATTAAATTCAGTATTTTAAGTATGCTTTAAATCCTTTTCTGAAATAGTATGTTCCCAATATCAGCTTGTTCTCTCCATTTTTTCACTGTCACTAAAGTGAGTTTTCTGTCTCAGTTTTATAATTATTCACTTTGTTGATTCTAGGTAGATGGCTTAACCATCATATCGGAGAATGATTGGAAGTGCTTCTGTCAAGAATGGAGTGGTATTGAGACCAAAGGAATATCTGCAAGAATTGAGAATGTTAATGATTTGGAAGATGCTTTGAACGGATCCTGCAAAGATATGCCTATATGTGAGAATCAACTTGATCCTTTGGATAAAGTGAATAATGGAAGTGGGAATGGAGTGAATAGACAACTTGTGATTAAGACTAGTCCTGAGGTAATCCAAAATCTCTGCCACGATCTGCTGTATGTGGTATTTTGCCTCTGCACCTAATATTTATCAATTGATTCTTTATCATAAACTATTATCTAAAGGATTCTAACAACCTCATTGTGTTCATTTCTGTATCTTTTTCCAGATTGTGCAGGATATCTCTCTTTTTTTGACACATAAAAAACTCCTTAAGTGCTTAACACTATTATATTGTGCACGTGAATTTTACTGAATTTGTTCCTAAAATGTCCACATCATCTTCTACAAAGACTCCAAGGTTCTCCTTCGCTTCTGCATTTCCAATTGCCCATATACGAGGACTGCCTTATCGTTGGCCCTTCTTCTTCTTTCCCTTGGGACCCTTCATCTTTGGCCCTTCTGCCTTAACACTTCTGTTGTTGCCTAAATACTCATTTACTACTTTGGATCTAAGAAAAAAGCTGTATCTCAATGGATTGGCGTAATTTTTCTACTGCATGTACATTTCCATAATGATGCTGTTTTTCCAAAATCAAATTTTGGTGTTCAGCATCTCGGACTAGCCATCCTTTNGAAGGTATTGTTAAAAGGTCATCAATTCCTAATGAAATGGATGTAGCCGTAGCTTGGCGGAATCCCAGAGTCTTGACTTGATCCAGGATATGTGATGTATATGCCATTCCGAAGTGATCTATTAATCTGCTAATAAGTCGTTTAATGGCAGTTCCACCTATCACTTTATTGTGAAACATTAGATTGGTCCGTTCTGNCATAAGTACCTCCCTATTCCACTCAGTGGGATTCATTCAGTTCAACAATGGATTTGAGTCAATGATTGAAAAACTGCCCGTAGTAGGCGAAAAAATAACTTGCTTTGGTACTATGTAACCCATCTTCATCATTATGTTAACCCCTTTTATCAATTTGAGGAACCTTATCATTAAATAAACAAACCACTAGATGAGACTTGATAGTAAACAAAATAAAACCCAATCAACCAATAGGATCCACCTAAAAAATGGAGCATGTAAGTTCTTTGGACATAACTGAGTTTCAAATTAATGAAAATTTCTATAGTACTCAACCGAGGTTGGTCATGAGGCTGGCACTGGCAGCAGGGAAGACCTCAATGAGGATTGTGATGGCTGGGTACTGAGGTGGCATCGTGCTACAGTCTATGTAGGGAGTGGAAGCTTCTAGTTGTGCAAACTTTTCAAAGATGAGGGTTTTGGGCTTGTGGTTTAGTGAGAGCAATACTTTTAGTTTTCACAAAGGGAAGAGAACCATATTGCCATTTGACAAAAAAATTTAAATCATAATTTGATGCCCTTTCATTAAGAGGTGGGAAAGTGACGCAAAAAAACGGAGGTTTATTGGGTATAACTGTTTAAAAACGGGTGCAAATGTATTTTACTTTTTTATTTTAAATCTGCACAGGAAATGGTGGGAACAAGTTGAACAGATTTATCAAATAATCTAATATGGTGGAAATGGTGTGTAGTTACCTTGACTTGAAAGACGTCCTTGTTTTTTCTTGTTTTCCTGTTAGCTATTTTCAGCAAATGCATAGGATTATAACCCTTTGCTTTTTGTATGTAGTGCGTGTTTCTGAATGAAGACCATCGTATCTTTAATAAGCAACTTCCAGATGTGTTTGTGTTGCTTCTGAAAATAAAGTTGTACTTTAGTTAATAATTGTCTAGTTCTATTTTATTTGGCATGGTCTATGTCACTTCCATATTTGCTCCCGCTGAGCCGATAACTTTAACCTACATATGTTAGAAAGTATAAACTTCTCCGTTTTGTTTTAATTTGAACTATAGTCCTCCTTCTCTTAATATGCAGGTTTGTGAAAGTTGCATTGGAGAAAAGGAAAGCGTTGAGTTATTGCAGAAACTTAACTATTGCGATAAGGACATTAGTGTAATTCTTGTCCAAGGAAAGGAGGTCCCAAAATCTGTCTTGGATGCTGCAAAGCGTTTTGTTGAAACAGATAGGAGGGTTTCTAAACGTTCTCGGAATATGAAAAAAGAGAGTTCAATTAGCCTTAAAGTTTCTGCTTCAACATCAATTTACCAACTGAAAATGATGATATGGGAATCCTTTGGGGCAAGTCAAATTTGTTTTATATGTTTATCATTACGCTCAAACACTCATCATATATGTTATGAGTTTTTTGTTTAAAGCATTGCATATCAATGTGAACTGGAACTGACATGGATGTTTACATAGAAATTAGGCATAGCCTACTAAACTGAAAATAGAATGGGATGAGAAAATTCACTTTGAATAAATTTTCATGTACATGCTGCTGCAATCAATGTAGTCCTTCATAATGTATAATTTATAATTTCCATCTGGTAATTGTCCTTGCAGGTTGTCAAGGAAAACCAGATACTACAAAAAGGCGATAGGAGAATTGATGTTGATAACGAAAATACTACGCTTGTAGATGTTAATATATTTGCTGGAGATCAGATTATTGTGAGGGACTCTCAGATCCATGAAAATCGAGATATTGCAGGTATGTTATTTGATACTGGTACTTGATTATCTTTTACTTTCATATACTCTTATTATAGTCTCGAATAGGCTGGAGGAATGCGGGAGAAATTTGGGCCAAAAGTTAGCTACCGAGCCTTGGGTTTGGAAAGTACGCAGAAGAAAGATTAGGAAGGGAATTGGGGGAAATGTTGAGCTGGCAGAGAGTGAACGAAAAAAAGTGGAAGTAGCTAGAAGTGGTGGTAAGGGGACCATAGTGGAGAGGAGAGGGATAAGGAAGAATCAATGCATTTTCTCTTTAGGAGCCTTGCTCTTGGATAGTAGTGTGCTTGCTACTGTATTTTCCTGCATCTTTCGATGACAATTTTATCTTTTTCTTTCGTTTTGTCATTCTGTATTTTTTGTTATTAGTGATTTTGGGTTCTTAACGTATAAACACTGTCATATTCGTATTTTGCAGAAGAACTTTGTAACGAGGTAATGGAAACGCAGCATACCGAGACAGGATTTCGTGGAACACTCTTGACGTCAAATTTTTCATCTCAGGTGGTTTAGGAAACAAACTTATAGTTAACATTTATTGCTGTATATATATATATATATATATATATATATATATATATATATATATATATATATATATAAGTTCTGAATGGAAAATTTTGAGTGAGAAAAAGGAGTGTATCAAGAATGAACCATTCATCTGGACCTTACGCAGCGTTGAATGCAAATTATGTGTGCATGAGAGCAAATGCTAAAAGGTTGCAGGCATTGTCACTTACATTGTGCATTCCAAAATGAACTGTGAATATTCAATATCTCAAACAAAATCCAAATGTAGTAAATAGAGCTTTCAGATATAGAGGAATGACGCTCTGAAGTGAAATTTTGTGTATGGTAATGTGTATTAGTCTTCATCACCTCATTTGAAAGCTCAAAAGGGCTGGGGAATTGACTTACTATTCGTATTTGTTGATTTTCGTTGTTGAATGCTGTCTTTTTTTTTTTTTTTTTTTCAGATTTTGAACTTAGTAATCAATTCGTTTTATTTCATTGTGCTTTACTTTTTTTCTAAAGAAATATTTACAGACAGTAACTTGTTATAACTAGTAAAAGTAATTGGTTCTCTATATAGTAGTTGGTTAATATGTCAATAAACTCGCACTAATATGTAGTTATTTAAATAATTTTTCACATACTTTTTTCAATGTAGCTTATCTTAAAAGTTTAGAGTATGTTTGAGGTGTCGTAAAATGAAAAAGAAGGATAAGAGAAATGACCAAGAGATCATCTATTATGAGTGCATTATGCTTGGAGACATGAGAGGTGAATGTTGCAAGACATTTTTATGAAACTTTGTCAAAATTACTAAACTCTTAGAAATATATAAACTTAACAACTTTAAATATGTTGTTACTGAAAATGGAAAGCTTAACGAGGATAAACAAATTTTGAAAAAAAAAATCCCGAATTAATCTTAGACGACTGATCTATTTGAAATAAATCATTTAAAAAAGGAAATGATTTGTTTAAAAAATTATTTTGGGAGATTTTATGAAAGATCTTAACAAAATTTTGAACAAATTTCTGCGTCTTAAGAATAAGTTTGGTGTGAAATTAGATCATGTAAATTTCATACCTTTCTCATTAATTTAGAAAGGAGTCACATCTAAAAATCATATATGTATACACTAAGGAAAATATGTAACAAATAAAACTAATATTAAAAACCTAAAACGTTTCGGATACGAAAAAGACTCATTTTTCTTATTGCATATGTATTATATGACCCAGTACTCTATGATCATAAGTGTTGTTCTTGGTCCAGCATATGTTAAATTATTAAGTTAACATGTACTCTACTCATTTCTATTAGGTTAGTATAATATTATACAAGACACTTAATCATCATATCTCATTATTAACTATAGTGATTGAAATCAACAAGTATTTAAGCTAATGGGTCAAGGTCCATCCAAGTAAAAGTCCATAAACAATAAGTATAAATAGTACATTTTATACAAAGTATGTTGATTACGTTATATTAATTATACATTTATTGTTTGTTGACGTGAGAGACTAATTTCAGTGTGAAGTGTCTTCTGCAAGCATAACTCCTTTTCATCTTAAAAAGAACGAGCACCTAAGAGGAGGATGAGTACTCTAAGGATTGAAGGCATTTGAAGTCTTTACATGGTACATTATCTACTCTAAAAGAATAACATATATCCTTGGTTGGAATAGACTAGAGTTTAAGTTGGTTCTTGAATGGTGACTACTCCTATCACATGAAGGGGAAAATGTCAATGTTATTAGACCTCAAACTAATAAGATAAAGTAATATAATGTGATAAGATAAAAACATGATAATATAATATAATCATATCCAAAATTTTGGTTCATACAAGATAAACTAAATAATGTTAGGATATAACATAAATTTTGTTCAAATTTTTTAAATATCGACTTTGATACTTTTTATTTAATTAATTATGAAAATGATTAAGATATAAACTTTCGCTAAATTATACAAAACATGTTCTAACTTGTGGACATTGAGAATTCTATAAAATTATGCTAATGTACATTGTTGGAAGTCTCACATCGACTAAAGATAAGACTAATTTAAAGTATACAAGTAGGTGCAAACTTCACCTTACAAATTGGTTTTGTGGAATTGAGTTAGACTTAAAGTTCACTTCTTAACATATAAGTTTTCAAGGTTAATTTCTTGGCAAAAGTATTTAAATTTTATCAATATTATTATAATATTTATACTAGGAATCTAATTCATTTAATATAGTTTGAAATTGATAAAAAGTTTTCATATAACCTTATTTTCTACTATATTAAATAATTCATACTTTGAAAAGTCATTAATAAAAAATATTATATAAGCCTATCTGATAAAGAAAACTTCTTATATATATAGTTAAAATCCATGGGTGAAGGTAACTTTGCAATGACTTCTACCTTGTCTTGATAAAGCTTTATGCATTTGTTGGAGATTTTATGGAAAGAACAATCTCCTTAGTGGCTATAAAATGAAATTTTTTCTAATGGAGAATCATATTAGTTTCAAAACAATGGTTCAATATGGTGACAAGGTTCTCTAGGCATGAATCATATGGTGACAAGGTTCTCTAGGCATGAATCATGGAAAGTTTTGAAGCGGTCATCATAAATGAAAAGTTCAATACACTTTTCAATATGATCAACAAATATTGTTAGCATGCATATATGATAACTAATCTTAATCCTCATCTTTTTATAAACAAAAACATCAATAGGACACATTAATGTTATTTTTTTCCAATATTCTCAATCTATTGCTATTTGATTATAAGCATAATATTAATCCAAAAAAACACTAGTATGTTGGACCAAGTAAGTTTCAAGCATTTGATTCATGATGGGAAGTGATAAATGACTTTTTCATGTGGCTTCCTCTAACCAGTATGAGTGTAAAAGGTGTTGGAAAACAGGTAGGCTTCTTTTTACACAAAGAGGGAGGGTGAATTGGTGAGTTTTCAAAATCAGAGTCGTTTCACAATCTTTTAAAACAAGTTGAAAACTTTACAGAACTTTCTTGAATCGCAAGTAATGAAATATGTGTGCAGCGGGAAATCGTAGTTGACTACGCAGATAATACAGTCAACTGAATATACAGGGATAGAGAAATCAAACACTGGTTTTTATACTGGTTCGGCCTCAATGCCTACATCCTGTGTCCTTCCAATACCAGGAAGCAAATGCACTATAATGGTCAAGGTTTTTATAGCAAGGATTTTATAGAAGACCTTTACGTCAAAAATATAAAACACATCTCTAACCCTCTAACCAAAATATAGGCAAAACACACAGCAAGACTTGCAGCAAGATGTCCCCTCTCCTGCAATCTGCCAAACCACTTTGAACAATCTTCAAAGAGAACCAAACTCCACGAGTCTATCCTCTATAGTCACAACAGGTACACACAACAACACCACGGACGCTCAACCAAATTCTTGATCAAACCAGAGACACCTCAATGTACATATATATGATCAAGCAGTGAGTGTGAATTTAATCTTTCTTTGAATCTCCTTCAAGAAAGATCACCACCGTCTTCTTGATGAGTTCTTTGAGTTCTATAATCTCTGAGAATTCAATCTGAAACAGAATGTGAAAATGTTATATCATCAAAAGTCTTAGAACAACTTCAGGTTCCATCAAGTTATAGATTTCTGTTTAACAAACATTCTCTCAGTTGAATAAGCTACTAATACAGTCGACTATGTTGTGACAGTTATAATAGTTTAGTCAGACTAGTAGCATTCAGTCAAACAAAATAAAATCTCATTTAATACAGTTGATCCAGTATTCAATGCTCAATAGATTTTTGAAAATATAATCGTTATAGTTCATGAGCATAACAAAATTTCAAACCAACCAACTAATACAGTCGAATTTGTGGCGCACACAGTCGACTTCGACATGTTGAAACATTTTGAAATTCTTTCATTCAGAAAATCTCACATAGTACTGATTCTCAAAATCTGTACAAAGATTTTAGTATAGTCGAATCAATTAATAATGGAGTCGACTTTACTGTAGCTTTGTCACACAATTATAAGTTCACAAAAGTGCTTGTGATTTTCATGCTTTAAAACATGTGCAATGCATCCAGAAATGATGTAACAAGTACAAGCTCAATAAGTATCCATTCACATAGCAATATATCACAGAATCATGTTCAACAAATATATCAAACAATCAGCATAAGAACATATAACATAACAACAACATTTGTGTGTTATTAAACAATGTATTATCATCATAAAAACCCACAATAATATAGATATTATATTATTAACAGTCTCAACAAAAAGTACTACAAATCATAACAAGTTGAGTGCAATAGATATGTTTGCAAGCTAAAAAGCTACAAAAGCTACCAACCTATGCTACCACTCTAACATAGAATGAAAGATATACTACATATAATATAAATGGAAGATTCATTCAAGACACCTGTAAATGGAAGTCTTGCAATGTAGAAAAAAAAAAAACAAAAGTAATTATAATGATAGTTTCATCAATAGAACCTTTTACAAGTTGTAAAAAAAGAATTGAATATAATTCAATATTAGGATGTAGTAATCAAATGCCTTATCTATCTTTTACAATATGTTATCAAAACTACTTTTTAAAATCCTTTTTAACTAGAAAACAATATCCCTAGACCTTCAACTCACCATCTTTTAAATATCCTCAAAAACATTTTTAAGATCTATTTAATTTTCTTTTAGAACTAACCTATTATTTTTCAATCTATCATTTACATTAACGATGACTTTGATTATCTTCTTCAATGAGACATTTCACACTTAAAATTAAAAATCACTTAAAATTCAATAAAATTTAGTGATTTTTAATTTATTATAGCATGTATTTCTATAGAATTATTGATGTTCTACCTTAATTCTTAGTTGTTGTTTTTTTAAATTTAAATAAAAAAAAGTTTATAACGATGAATTTAGTTACGAAATTTAATAATGAAAAACTTTTAGAGTGATGTAAAATTATACTTAAGTTGTAATAAAATTAACTAATTATACTCAAATTATTCATGATGGAAAAATATTAGAAAAATAAATTATAAATATTTATTGAAATATTTTCTCACATAATAATTAAATTCACAGCATATGACATTTAAATCACTGTTTAAAAGAATTTAATTAACTTGTATATTTAAATAAATAAACAAAAGTTATGCCAAACTTAACTGTAAATATTAAAAATTAGTTAGTTAATAAATTCTAAATTATCAAAAATATTAAAAGACTAAATTACAATTAATAAAAATTAATTAGGAAATAGTTTAGAATTTATATAAAATATAAACAAATAATTTTGCAATTAAAATACTTTTAACTTCTATACAACAATGAATTAGAAAACACTGAAAATAATAGAAAAAAAGAAGATCTCTAAAGGTTATTTAATTTCACATTTTCAAACATTTAACATACTTTTTATATTTTTATTTTAAAATTTAAACAATTTCATCCAAAATACAAAATGTTAATATATTTTTATTATCATGGTTGTAGTAATTGTGAGTGGACTAAGTGGTTTGATCGGTTCAACTGGGAACTAATCCTGTCTATATCAATTGTGATGCAACATTAGTATTAAACAGATTAATTTTATTTAAATTTATATATGTATTTTAACTATCTATCATAATTTTAATAATATTGCATTGATTCCGTTCAACCCTTAAATATTAAATTGGTGCATTTTGACTGGTCCAGATTTTTTATTTTTTTAAATGTGGTTATCATTGATATGGCAATATTCTTTATTAACAATTAAATAGCATATTAACAACTAGATGACATACAGTTAATCAAAATTACTTAACTTTATGAAATTAAACGACTAAATATACAATTAAAGTTTTATTAAAAGCTAATTACAAAACTCGTGAAACTCTAACATTCTATTTGATTTCTCTCTATTTTTTATATATTTTATGTAAATAAAGTTATATATATATATATATATATATATATATATATATATATATATATATAAAGAAGTGATTAATTATGAAATTTCAATTTTTTTCATTTCTCTTAAATAAATTTCAAATGTCAAATATTTATTTGAAATATCTTATAAAATTCTTAAATTTCAATCAATTTCTTTCTAATTTTCTTGTCAAATGTTGTATATTCACTAGTACAAAAACGCTATTTAACGTTACCTTTTAGACGTCGGTTAAGGGTAAGCACGACGTATATTGATGACCGGTGGCATTTTCGTAAATAAGTTGGCCATATAGACGTCAGTTAAAAGGTGCCTCGACGTTTATAATATTTTAGATGTCGGGACCCCTCCTAACTGACGTCTATATGTCTGACAGGTGGGTGAAAAATCATTTCTTTCAGTCATATAGACGTCAGTTAGGAGGGGCACCGACGTCTATATGGCGAAAATTAATAGCTATTCACCTACCTGTCAGACATATAAACATCAGTTGGGAGAGCCTCGACTTCTAAAGCACTTTAGACGTCTGTTACTTTGGGAACCGACGTCTAAACCCTAAATCCAAAAATTCAAAAAGTCACTTTAGACGTCTGTTACTCTGGGAACCGACGTCTAAACCCTAAATCCAAA